>NC_090216.1:11542283-11732283 GCF_033026475.1 Channa argus | reverse complement strand
GTTTGTTTCCAATCCTTATTGTATTTTTGTAATTTTCACCCAGGTGCTTGAATGTGTACTATTGCACCAAGGACTGTCAGAGGAAGGACTGGCCTCAGCACAAAAAGGTTTGCAAGACACTGCGTTTGGTGGCCATTGACAGACTAGTGGAGTGGCTCATGTTCACTGGTGAGACATAAATAAGTTGTGCCATTTAAACTGAAATGCCCCAATAATTGTTTGATTTCACAAAAGAGAAATCATCATAACGAGATGGCATATTTTAAAGAGACAATAAAATGACAGAAACTGCAGGGCTGGGGCATTTTTGTATTTTGATTTCTTAATTAAATGTAAATAAAATTGAACTCTAATTCAATTTAATTATAAATGTTCCACACAGGAGACCTACCATTCCCTACTGAGAAGTGGTCCAAGACAGCGTCTGAGGTGAAAAGCTGGGATGACTGGCTGCCCATGCAGGAGGACCTCACATCACGTCTGGAAGCCATTTTGTCTGGTTCTAACACAACAACCCTTTGGAAAAATGCCAGTAGGCCACGGCCTGATGACACTGACCTACGACAATCTTTGTGGCGCATTCAAAGCGAGTTCCTCTCTCGGGTTCTTACAGTCGGAATGGCCATACAACACTTTGGCTTGGATCCATATGCTAAACCCCTTACTATTCACCTAGCAGGGGCATCCCACAATGAGACCATGGGAGCCAGACTGACTGACTATGATGAGCTGAACCACATGTTTCCTGCACATCAGGGCATTGAAATAGTCATGGTGGGACCGGAAGTTGTGGATGGACCCATCGTGAGGCCTCCTCTCAGGGCATTTGGCCCCAAGAAAATGGTCTACATTAGTGCCTACAAGGGCCTCTACCATCAGTTCTGGGAGGATGTAGTGGAGAAAGAGGAAGCAGCCAAGCCAGATCTGGTGGTTGGATTTCATCCTGGTATGCACATACAACTTCCTGCTAAGTATAAACTAATAAAAGCAGAAGATAGTTGTGGTTGAAATAAGCTTTCACCTTAAATGTCTTTTATATCAGCAAAAAACGAACATAATGATCACAGCAGCCATAAAGAGAAACAGTCCAGCTTAAGTGGTTAGTTGAACCAGTGACTTGTCTCCCTTTATGCTTAGCTGACAATTACCTCTTTCAGGGAACAGAGCAAGTAGAAGACTCACTAGATGTGGCCTTTTCATTAGGAGCAGGCTTTTATTGGGGGGTTTGGGTGATTAATGGGAGCAGCTGGGAAAGAGTTTGGCGTCTGATTGCTGGACTCAGCATAACGTTGGTAAGATGCCCTTTTGAAATGGGTTTCTCAGTCCTACCCCCTTGGATTCGCTCTGTTGCATACTGCATGCCACATTCATGTGCAAAACCATTTAAAATAAACTCTCCCTCCCTGTTCTGTCTTTAGTCAAATAATGTTGGTATGAAAACTCTTTTTTAAGTAGTTTATAGGTATTACTCTTGCAATTGGCAGCTACAATTCTTCCCTACTTCATGACAAATAGCACAATAGACTGTAACATTCTCACTTTCACTCACCAACTGTCAGCCGTCACAGACAGCCAGCTGATTAAAGTGGCACTATAACTCTACACCTCCTAAGCCCTTGCACTGAATTCATTCTCAGCCCCTTTAACCTGCAAAAGACCAGTAAATCCCAGACTCAACCACACCCATAACTCCTAGCTCAGTTATCACCCCAGGCTCCACTGGAGCTAAATATACAGGAATCAGTCACCCTGTGAGTAAACCGTGTGAGCGCCTGGCTGCATTTCATACTGCAAAGCTGGCAGAGCACTGCATTATGACACTGTTTAAGTGATAGCGAAGCAGACGGCATGAAACAAGGAATCAAAAGAAAAGTGTGTGTGTTTGTGTGAAAGTCACAAAGAGAAATACAATGAGTTGGAGGAAAGCTAGAAGAAACAAAAAGCTGATAAAGAGAGGAAACAGAAAGTCACTGACCTTAGAGAATACGAAAGGGATGGTGATGTCAGCTGTCAGCTCTCACAAAGGGATTGATGTGGGGGCAAGTGATGTCACCCAAAGAAAGACTGACCCCTGGAAACAGGAGCCTCACCAACACAAACACAACACCAAATTGGTTTTTCATTTCCTATTTTTCAAAAACATGGTTTTTACACCACACAAGCAAATCTACTACTATTAACAGCAACTTCATCCACTGTACCGCCCACATTTGCACTGGTGCAAAGCAATTGTCACAGTCATTAACAAGCAGACAGCAGCATCTCTTTGCCAGTTCACCTGCTGAAAATGTCTTAACACTCCTTGTTAAATGTTTTATCATTATGGAAAGTGTAACCTCATTGATCATTATTCACATCCAAATCCTCTCTTTCTGCAGCATGAAAGATGTGGCAGGCAGTGATATTATGACACCAGCCACGGGTCCTGCACACCACTATGTACATTTCAGAAGGGCTCATGCTTTAACGAATCTATATTTTGCATTCATAATTCTCACATGCATACGTTTTCCAAATGTGATTGAATATGAATCCGTGATTAGACTGACAAGTATAGTGAGACTCTAATGTAAGGATGGATATTTACTATTTGCTGCAACCTGAGGGCTACTCACACTATCCTGCTGCTTGGAAAAAACATTCATATTAAACATACTAACATAAAGCAGCGTCAGGGGAAATTGACAGCTTAATATGCCGCTGGAATTTGACATTATCTTAAATACTTATTGTCTATGTCTACATCAGAGAATGTCTAGTGAGGGGGGAGTTAAGTTGGAACAAGCCTTCTAGTCCTGGTATAGTTCAGCTTGTTTGGAGCAAAATTAAATTTGTCACATTGATTTAAAATCAGAATAAATGCCAAACACTGTCAGCAGCACATCCAGAAGGAAATGTATATTAGTTTGATAAGAAAGACATTGGAGACTAATCCTAGTGTAATTTGTTTAATCTTCACCTCACAGGGTAAGACTTTATTTTCACTCTGCACCGGTATTTGGAGAAACAGACAGCTCAGTAAATGTTTTTTAGTGTGTGTGTCATTCAGCTGACATATTCAGGGAGGTATGCTGCAAGTGTGGCTTATTAAGTTTCCAGGGGTATGAAAACTCACCGTCTTGCTATGCTCTGCACATTAAAGATTGTGCTCTTCTTACCGATTTGAAGTGGGTCGGTATCATCTAGAAAACAATGTGATGTTACATCCTTCCACAGCACATGAATTCTAATTTATTTTCTGCTTAAATCAAAGTGTGATCATTGTTTTTTGTGGTGACAAAGAACCTGTTAACTGTTCTGGTTTGTACTGAAGATTGAAACTGTACTGTTTTAGTTTATCCAGTAATCCCAAAGCATATTTTAAGGAATAGATGGCGTTTAATTTAAAACCTTTGCAGCATCAAATCAACAACAACTAGCAAGTGAGGGCACTGGTGCATTAAGCTGCTAAATATCCAGACACCACTACACTGAAAACATTAGCTACTAAGGCGGTGAAGAACCAGGTGAAAACACAACTTCAAACCAATGCTATCGTTTGTCCATTTATGTTAGAAATGTAAAAGGAAACTGTTAAAATGTTTTCCACATCAACTTAACAACATGACTATACTGTATATCAGTGTTCTTTTTGCAGGGATAAACAAAGGCAAAGACAAAGACAAAACACCAAGTATTAAAGGATTTTAACAGTGAAAGAAATAAAAGATGATGCTCATCATAAAATGATGATGCTCTTAATTCTTTCTTCTACTAGCATGAAGTACAGTGGGTTGATAGTCTTGTTTTAGATCTAAAAGTAATGTTGTATGACTATTTCTACTTTAGGGCCTTGAATGTGGATCTCACTGATCTAACAGCTTTTGTGTGTGTGTTTAATGTTTTGAACACAGGTTTTCATGCTAACCAGGGTCTGGTAGAAGGATGGTTGCCCACACTTCTGCTGCTCAGAGACTTTAACATCCCTTCTTTCTTCACCGTGTTCAGGTTAGTCCCACAACTTAAAAACATCACCTTTTTATTATTCGCCAACAGAGACAATACCGTCAAATTCCTTGCCCTTTTGGCAATAGTGAGTACTTGAAAAGCTTTGTACCCAAGGGCCTATATTAATCCACGCTGTATACCACTTGCTATCAGAACTTAGATAAATGTCTTAAATGAAGAATATAGCACATGTCCTTATACCGTACTGCACCAATCCTTCCACACTTTGTTTGTTTAATGGCCACGTTGAAGATGTGTTTCTTCTGCTGCAGGCTGCTCTCAACAAACTCCCCCCGTAGACTGTAACGTGATGATATAGCAGCTATTGATGATGTACTCTTTCTCTTCCTGAAGAATTTCTCTCTCAAATTGTTTTCTTGCTGGTGGATGTTAAAATAACTCTCTAAACAGATGTTTAATCACTCACCGGTCTCTCACGATGACCATAAAGCTAAGCTTAGTTGATTTATTGATTCCTTTACTGTTTCTTTGTCCCTGCAGCGAGCTGGAGCTCAAGTACTCGCTGCAGATCCTGCTGGAGTTAGAGATGCACATCAGGGACAGTGGACCCAACCCATTCATCTCACAGAAACCGGAGCAGGTCCAGGCCTGTCCAAACAAACCCCCAGTCTACTGCAACTCCCACTACATCTGTTTCCAGGGACTGCTGCAATGAGAAGCGGTTTAAAAGGCCAGATCCAGAAAATTGAGAGATTATCATGTGGCTGTAAGGGTCTCATAAGTCCTCTTCTTTAAAGGTCATTTTCAAAACAAGATTTTAGAAAACTCTGGTGTTCTTGAGGGTCCTTCTGGAGCCTTGAGACTTGGACATTATTCAGCTGTGTTGCCACTTGGCAAATGTGGACACTAAGGGACACATTCATTATGGGGCATAGAGCGTTTTAGAAAAAGCAGCTTCACTGCTGCAATAGCATACTAAACACTGGCCTTTGAATTCTGAGATCATTAATTAATGAGACATATCACAGAACTCACTCAAAGCTCATTTTGTAGGATGATGGGGCCTCAGGGCACCAGCTGGTCACAAAGGTTGGTGCTCTGTTGGTGCCCTGAAGTTACATGGTTGTCGGATTTAAAGGGTCATGGCTATACATACATAATGAGACCAACATTATTTCACTCATCATTCGACTGTTGCCTGTAATTTTTCCTGCAGCTATAGGCCTACTCCCATATCTCACAATGGCTGCATAAAATCTGATCATCTGCATACTAATGTTCCCCGTGATGTAAATGACACATAAATAAATGATACATTGCCACAGAGCCTGACATTAACAGAACTGTGAGGGATTTGTTCTATTTCACTTTTATGAATCTGTTTGTCATTGACTTTTTAATTGTGATTAATTGTCTGTCTTCTGGCGTATATAGATGTTCTGTTGTTGAACCTCTTTAACATACAGTATGTCTATACTACAGTCAGCTGATCACCAAGGAATTGTTATCTATATTCAATGGAAACACCTAAACATGAATTTTTAACAATAAAAAGAGCAAAAGCCAAGCAACATATTTGTTTACACTATAATTTTCAGCTGTATTCAGGACATATTACTGTATATCATATTAATAGTACACTATACTATGCAATTACAGTCCAGAACAAAGATGATAAGTAGCAACCTGAACATAAATACTTTACTTATTGAATCCTACTACATGGTATTACACAGGACATGGACAAATGATAGGACTTGTTTCATTTCACTATAATTTACAAATGATTATTACTGTCAATGATCTAATATAACAGATGTTTCCACAAGATGGTAAGGGGCTGCAGAAATTAGAAACTGTAATTGTAGAAATAACAAAAGTGTATGCTCTGTGTCTACTGGATTAATATGTGAAAACAATTAATGACGCCGTTGCCACTGTGTTAAACATAACATCTCCGTATTCGTCATGTGTTCGTTGTTCATTATTAGTTATTATTACAGGCTGATACTGACCTCTAGTGGATCAAGTGGTACAACGCACAAAAAAGTCTGGGTGAATTTGAAACTGTGGAGGCTTAGGAACACTTGTGGCTACAGTATGTCCTAGTGGGTTGGCATTGGAAACTTTTTGCTAAACTTATATTCTGATTAAACCTAATTCTGGGGTAAATCATATTCATTCAATGGTTTATAAAGCTTATTGCTACGAAAGCACAAATCATTGCTATGATTATGTAAGGCATATGACTCCTGTGAAGTCAGGAATAATATAGAGTTGCCAGACCTTTCTAGAAGGCAAAGCACAGGTGCTATATCTGACAGCCCCCAACAGGCCACTCAGATAACATACCAGGGGAGCACCAGAGCAAGAAACAGAGCAACTACTGTGTGAGACTCGTTTACAAATGACAGAAACTGAGAGGTAAGAAGGTTTTATGCATGAGACTGGCTGTTCCTTTAGCATGTAGTTTAATGTGGGAGAACATTTCCAAATTAAGATGACAGAATTACATTTCAATGACATTTTGACATGTTAACCACAGCCTGTCAATACCTTGGCTGCCTGCTGTTCCATCATCTTTCTGTCCAACTTGTCACCAGCTCTAGAAAGCTTTTCTGAAAGATCTTTACACGTGAGCTAATAAACTGATGAATCTGCCACACGATCCCTCTTCACCTCTCTTCTTCCTGGAGCAACTGCCCCGAGAATAGAAGAGTGTAGGCTTCAGTAGACTTTCGTGTGCCAAGTCATAAGTGACAGTCATACTGATCATGTTTTCTGCAATGGGAACACTGGCTTGTGGTGTTTGTAACTTCATTGTCTACAACGTACTGAACAGGCAATCATTAGATTTTATTGTATTGCGTGTAGTGTGAGCATATAAGTTACTATAACTTGTCCCTGCAGGGCAGTTCTGGAGACCAAGGATAAACCCTTAGCCTTCCGGTCTCAAAAAGACATGTTTGACAAAATGGAGGAATCCTTCAAAGTGTGTGCACACTGTGAGAAGAGGCCAAATCAACTCTCAAATCCACAGAACTTAAAGCGTTGTAGTCGGTAAGAGAAAACACACCAAATGTTTCTTTATTAAATTTAGAGATTTTAGTTAATAATCTCAATTCTTGTTCTTTCTTTGGACAGATGTCTAAATGTTTATTACTGCTGTAAAGATTGTCAGAAAGAGAACTGGCCCAAACATAAGAAGCTCTGCTCACAGTTGCGTCTAGCTGCCATTGACAGAGTTGTTGAGTGGCTGGTGTTCAAAGGTAAAAATTAATTACACTCAAACTTGAGAAAAGCAACAAATGGTGGAATGTGTAACAAAGGATAATTACCAATACTCACAAACTGTGTATACTTCTAATTTACTTGACTAATTTAGTTTTTTTTACCTCTGTCATTAGGAGACCTTCCGTTCCCTACAGAAAAATGGTCAAAGCCCCAGTCAGAAGTTAAAGGATGGGATGACTGGCTCACAATGCAGGGAGATCTCACAGCTCGCCTCGATCCCATTTTTAATGGAGCAAACATGAAAGACTTGTGGACAAACGCTGGCAGATCCCGGCCTGACGATGAGGATCTGAAACAGTCTCTGTGGAGGGTCTGTAGTGAGTTCTTCTCCAGGCCGCTGACCATAGCCTGGGGGATGAGGCTGTTTGGCCTTAACCCTTATTCCAAGCCACTCACTGTTCACCTGGTGGGGGCAGGCCAAAGTGAAACACTGGCAGCAAGACTGACTGACTACGATGAGCTGAACAACATGTTTCCTGGACATCAAGGCATTGAGATAGTCATGGTAGGACCCGAGGTGGCGGATGGTCCTATTGTGAGGCCTCCTCTTAGAGCATTTGGCCCAAAGCAGCGTGTCTACATCAGCGCCTACAAGGGCCTCTATCACCAGTTCTGGGAGGATCTGGTAGAGAAGGAGGAAGCAGCCAAGCCAGATCTGGTAGTTGGATTTCATCCCGGTGAGGACACATTTATAAGGCATAAATTCTCTTTTTTACCATGAATTAAAATGTGTCCCAGTAAATGGTTAACTAAACTGTGAACTCATCTTGCTTTCTTTTCTTCTACATGTTTTTATTTCAAGGGTTTGATGCCAGTCAAGGCCTAGACCAGGGTTGGCTTCCAACACTCCTGCTCCTCAGGGATTATGACATTCCTTCTCTTTTCACTGCTCTCAAGTAAATGTTAAATGCCTCCTTACTCCAGAATATTCACACACAAACACAAAACCTGACAGTAGCTTGTTTGCAGATTACTGTGCATATTACAAATGCAATGAGGAAAAGATCTGTGAAAAAGGAGTTTACTGAGAACATGAATCATCTTAAAATTATGTAAAACAGTATTTGGTTAAGTGCTTATTCTTAAGAAACAACCCCTCTCCACCAGGGGTCAGCATGTACCTGATCAGTGTAAACAGCTGATAGTCTCCCTCTATCCTAATCATATCCATTGCAGCATAGATGCACTGATGTTTCTTGTCTTCCTGTCCACAGTGAGGCCGAAATGACCTACTCTCTGCAGATCCTCTTAGAGCTGGAGATGGACATGAAGGGAAGCGGAGCCAACCCCTTTGCCTCTCTGAAACCAGAAGTGGTGGGTTCAAGTCCCAACAAGCCACCTGTGTACTGCAACTCCCATTACTTGTGCTTTCAGGGTTTACTGGAGACTGTGGAGTTTGAAGAACCAGAGGAGGCTTGATGAAGAGCTTCAGTGCACACATCATGCTGCCTGGTTGGCTTATAGCTGCAAATCCCATTTTTTTTTCTGCATTTTTTTAAAATGTAATTTTTTTTTTTGGAATAGTTTAGAAGTAGTGTACAAACACATTTATTGTAATATGTTTCTGTCAGTGTACAGGTGTGTATGCCATTTGAATCCACTATCTAAATTTCAAGGCCTGCAGCTGCCAGAGTTGTAACATTTGAATATACTATCGCTGAACTATTATGTTAGCCAGCAAACGTGATTGAAATAGTCAAATGTCTACTGGAATTAAGTCAACAATGTATTTATTAAAATGCAAAACTATATTATACCTGTTATTCCTCTCTTCTCCTCCCTTTATACACATCTTTTTAAATGTATTTTCTTGCATTATGCACTTACACACGTGAGTCCTCTAAATGCATTTTGTCATCACGAGGTTATACCTCTTTCAGGTTTATGATTTAGTAAAATCAGCATTTCTAGCGAGATTTGATTGAAAAAAACAGATCTACAATGTAAAAGACAAGGTTGACTATTGCTCCAATGGTGACAGTGTTCAGGTTTGCATTGGAACACTGGCCACAGATGTAAAGATCATATTGATGCCGTTTATAACCAAAGAAAGGCCAAAGAATGACAGCGACCAGGTACAACAGCACTGCCAACACGTTGAACACAATCTCCATCACATTAAGTCCAAATGAGAGTAGATGCTGCAGCAGCCTGAGCACAATTATGACCAGAGTGACAAGGAGGCAAACAGCAAACACAGTGATGCTGATTATCAAACCAAGAGGACGAAATAACCATTCAGCAGTTACAAATTGATCAGTGGCAGCAGTGAGAATAATACAAGCTAAAAAAGCTTCTGCTATGCGAAGAACCCCTCTCCGGCCGCACAGATATGCGCTTGACTTTTTTTGTTGTATAGAGTCAACCAGGAAAACAACGGTGGCAACTACAGAGAAGATAAAACACACGAAGTCGATGATGCAGGACAGACAGATAAAAACAACTACAAAGATAATTGTGGCAGAGGTGATCATCACGGCACACAGGGTAGTCAGCCCACAGGTCAGGTCAGCCCAGTCAGGGAGGAAGGCAGCCAGGAGGATGTGCAACATTCTGTCCTCCACCACACTCAGCACCAAAGGCACAGTGATGCAGAAAAGCCAGACAAACTGACACCACACGCCCCATGGAGTCAACATCCTGTTTCTGAAGATGACGATGATAAGAGATGAAGCACTGAAGATTATTTCTAGGAGGCGTAAAATGCCTTGACAGCCTTTAAATGGGCCGAACATGATTTCCAAATTAGGAACTCCAGACGTTGAAGTCAAACGGTGCAAAGTCAAATCCTTGTGTAGGCCCGTTTACCTTCCTTTTAGCTATTTAATCTCCATTGGAGAACAATTCTTTCCTCGGCTACTGCTGCTTTATTCGTATACTGAAATGAGACCATGTGTTATATGACAGACACGCCTCACTCACACATTTTCTTGTATTCAAATTTCTTGGTTCAGGAACCGTTTATCAGAAACGTTTTTTTTTAACAGGCTACTTCTCTTAATAGACACTAAAGAGGCTGAATCTATTGTTTTAATCTATTGGTTTTTTTAGTACTTCATGTCTATTTTTATGTTGGTTATTAAGGCTACAGGTACTTTTTCAGGAATCAAAACACTGAACTACTGAACACTGCTAAAATGACCAGAATGTATCTGAAAAAACTCGATCAGCAAAAGGTCTGTCAAAAGAAGACAGAAGACAAGTATTACTAAGCCATTAATCAGGAAGGAAAACATGGTCTAAGGCTTGTCTAGGACTAAGACATACTAACATTTAACAAACTCTTTACTGCTAAATATGTGTTTGACCTTTATGAAAGTAACAGATATATGGCAGCGAAGGAAAGATATTTTTAAGAAAAACACCTGTTCTGTTTCTGCTGTCTATACATAGTCCAGGTAGGGATCTAAAATTATTTTCTGGGGTGGCCAAATTGGGGCACATACTCAAAATGAGGTAGCAGATTTAGGAAAATATTTAAAAGGTTCAAAGCTCAATTAAAACCTTTGCTGATTCTGTTTGTTCAGTACAAGGAATTCCAAACATATGTACTTAACATGTTCCATTATTTTTCATTCAAAATGGTCAGAAAGAATCACTAACCTCTCTGTAAAGGTTTGTATCTGTACAGCTGAGGTAGTCACAACAAAAAGTAATGGCACTGTTTGCAATGTTTTGGTTTTCTGCATAAATTGATCATAAAATCGCTTCTGATCTTCATCAAAGTCCCAAATATAAACAAACATAATCTTTCTAAGGTGATCTGCCATTTTCATTTAATTGTGTTCAATAAAGACATAAACTCTACACTGATGTCATTAAATATCAATTAGAGGCAGGTGTTAGCAAACCTACAGTCAAAGATCAAGTGCTTTTGACTTGTTCCTTGAGAAGGTGTTTTGCTCATCAATTT
Organism: Channa argus; assembly: GCF_033026475.1. Taxonomy (NCBI): domain Eukaryota; kingdom Metazoa; phylum Chordata; class Actinopteri; order Anabantiformes; family Channidae; genus Channa; species Channa argus. The sequence goes on along the minus strand of NC_090216.1, from coordinate 11,721,128 downwards.
GGAGTTTTTTTGTCAGATGCCCTTCCTGCTGTAACCCTCCCATTTTGTCGTGGCTGTGGTGGGATTTAGGCCCACTGCCTTCTGTTTTCCAACCCAATGCTCTGCCACAGAGCCACCAGGCCCCAGCTGTTAGCAAACCTTGAGGCTAATCAATAAATAACAAGAATGGAGGTGTGGATTACAATGACTATGACTCATAAAGCCATTCCCCTGTCCACCCGGGATCAGCAAGTAGCTGATCAGTGTAAACGGCTAATAGTCTCCCAACTTGCACAGTGACATTATTTGCAATAATATTGAGTAAATATACTTTTTACGTTTCTGATAAATGTGTTACCTCCACAACAATACTCTCCCTCTATCCTAATCATATCCATTGCTGCATAGATGCACTGATGTTTCTCTTCTTCCTGTCCACAGTGAGGCCGAAATGACCTGCATTTTCTTATAATGTAATTTTTTTTTTGGAATAGTTTAGAAGTAGTGTACAAACACATTTATTGTAATATGTTTCTGTCATTGTACAGGTGTGTATGCCATTTGAATCCACTATCTAAATTTCAAGGCCTGCAGCTGCCAGAGTTGTGACATTTGAATATACTATCTCTGAACTATTGTGTTAGCCGGGAAAAAATAAAACTTGATTAAAATAGTCAAATGTCTACTTAAATTAAGTCAACAGTGTATTTACTAAAATGCAAAACCATATTATACTGTTATTCCTCTCTTCTCCTCCCTTTATACACATCTTTTTAAATGTATTTTCTTGCATTATTCACTTACACAAGTCAGTCCAATAAATGCATTTTGTCATCACAAGGTTTCACATACCACTTTATAAGTTGTATCAATTATATACACACAAAGAATACGATATGGACATAGCAGTTTACATTTTAAGTCTACATTTTAAGCAATATTAGAAACATAAAACCAGGTCTAGAATGTAAAAGACAAGGTTGATAATGGCTCCAATGGTGACAGTGTTCATGTTCGCATACGAACACTCGCCACAGATGTAAGGATTGTATTCATGTCGCTTGTAACCAAAGACAGGCCAAAGAATGACAGCGACCAGGTACAACAGCACTGCCACAATGTTGAACACAATCTCCATCACATTAAGTCCAAATGAGAGTAGACATTGCAGCAGCTTGAGCAGATTGAGCACAATGATGACCACAGTGACAAGAAGGCAAACAGCAAACACAATGATACAGCATGTCAAACCAAAAGGATGAAAGGACCATTCAGCATTTACAAAATGATCAGTGGCAGCAGTGAGGATAATACAAGCTATAAAAGCTTCTGCTGTGCGGAGAACCCCTCTCCGGCCGCACAGATATCCACTTGGTAACATCTTCCTTTGATTTACCGTATCACACAGGAAAACAACAGTGGCAACCAGGGAGAAGATAAAACACAGGATGTCGACGATGCAGGAAAGACAGACAAAAACAACTAGGAAGATAATTGTGGCAGAGGTGATCATCACAGCACACAGGGTAGTCAGCCCACAGGTCAGGTCAGCCCAGTCAGGGAGGAAGGCAGCCAGGAGGATGTGCAACATTCTGTCCTCCACCACACTCAGCACCAAAGGCACAATGATGCAGAAAACCCAGACAAACTCACACCACACGCCCCATGGACTCGTCATCTTGTCTCTTAAGATGACAATAATAACAGGTATTGCGCTGAAGATTATTTCCAGGAGGCGTAAAATGCCCTGACAGCCTTTGAATGGGCCACACATGATGCCAAAATTAGGAACTCCAGATATTGATGTTAAACACTCTAAAGTCAAATCCTTGTGTAGGCCAGTTTACTCAAGACGAACATTCCTTTTTGCTATTTAATCTCCATTAGAGAATAAAATATTTCTCGGCCACTGCCGCTTTATTCGTATACTGAAATGAGACCATGACAGACACGCCTCATTAATACATTTTCTTGTATTCAAATTTCTTGGTTCAGGAATCATTTATCAGAAACGTTTTTTTTAACAGGCTACTTCTCTTAATATTTATTCAGCAGTCAATATTAAGACTGAGCAAAATTAATAAGCAAAAAGGGGACCTGGGAAAGAGCATTACAATACTACTTTGCTAATAAATTGACCAGAAAAAAAATGTATGTCTGCTTTTTATCTGTGTAAAATATAGTGAATTCAACTGTAAATTGAATAGTTTTTTCTGTAATTGAATTACAAACAGAAATCAAACAATTCTTTGCACTTTCTTGTGCTTCACACGGACAAGAATCTAAACACACACGTACATTGAGGTGGTTCTAATGTTTGGCCATCCTATTTAAAAACGATGAGGTCGACAAAAGATTAGAACCCCCTCTTCTTATACTCCACTCCAGTACGACTCCACAACCCACTTTGACCTCAGCAATAAACACATAGTAGGATTATCACCTTTCTGACAGTTTTAACCTAAAAACTGAGAAATTATAACCTTGTTAAAGTAGAATTCATGGCAGAGCCACTGTATTGGGTTAGATTAGATTGCACAAGTGCTCATAATTTTATGCCTGATAGGTGTATGCAGTACCTTTCTGTCCCTTTCACACACAGACATATATATTTTCTTACGAGTTTATATAGCACAGAAAAACACAAGATCACAAGTAGGCCTTTTAATACAATGTCACTTTATTCTTAAAGCACACCCATTTCTTTATACTCCACCCTTCATCTCTGTCTGTAGTCAACAGATGAGAGGACACATGGGTGTGTCTGGATATGTGTTATCTCACTTTCAAACAAGCACAATACAAGTTTCAAAATCTATAATTTTCATTGTCAGTATCATAAAAGTTTTGATTCAAAATGAAACCTAAAGACAACATATAGGAAATTATTAAAACAACAGTTTAAAACTGCACATAGCTGATGTGTAATGTTAGGTTTAGTTACATTGCAGAAAGTCTTATATTAAAATTGTTGGTTTCAGCAAAAGTCTACAAAATGTTTATTCCAACATGATTTACAGAATAGATAAAAAAAAAAAGAAAAAAACCTCATCAATCAAAAATATTTTTTCTTTTTTTTCAGTATCACTGTAGCTGCAGTTTGGCCACGTTTTCCACATTTGATTTCTGGGTTTATTCTTAGCTTAACCCTAGTTTATGACATAAGTTATGTAATGCAAAAGCATGTTAAGTCTGCTTTTGGTTGTTGGTCATTTTTCTGAGACTACTACAGAACACTACAGACACTACAGAACTGCTGTAGACTTTAAAACTTCTCAGCTTCTAAAGCTCAAAATAGCTAGAAACCTTCACACCACATGCATATACACAATCACAATGCTGAGTGTTAAAGTTCGGAGATTAGATCAATCAGTGCGACCAATTTTATTTATGTGCGTTTAAAGCCACAGATCCCGAGCAAAGTAAAAATGAGGTCTAGCGTGAAAAGAATTAGATTTACATAGGTCATAAATGCAACCATAAACTCAATGGCCCAGACACAGAAGCTGGGAGGACAGTCATTGGGACGAGGGTTATTTCTGAATGTAAAAATAGGCCACACAATAGCAGTAAATATATACAGCACAACAGAGATCACCAGGAATATAAACACAAACCTGTCCAAGTTAAATGGCAAACATGTCTTCAGTTTTTTAAAGATGTTGGTGATTATAATTACAGGGAGAATGGGGAAAGGAATGGCATATGCTACAACGCACAAGATCAGAGCAAACTGGTTTCTGTATCCAGTCAGGGATGCAAAAATGATGCAGCTCACAAAAGCCTCCATCACCTTCAAGAATCCAGGCAGTGCTGCGAGGTAGCTCCCTGTCTTCTTTTCCAGGAATTTGTCCTTTATCACTTCAAGGGTGTAGACAAAACCACTCACAAAAGCAAATATACTCACTAGCCAGCCATAAATACATGTCCGGCAGGCATAGAAGTTGGCATATATAATTGCAACAGAGACAGTCATAAGTGTTGAGGACATGGCCATTCCGGTGGCGAAGTCAGACCAATCCATGCAAAACATGTTGAGTATGATATCAAGCTTGAACAACTCAATGATGGTGATGAAGAGGGTCATGATGGGGCAGAAGGCCCAGGTGAACATGGCATAGTTCCAGTAGGTATGGTAGCTCCCTCCCCTAAAGATACCCAGGACAAAGGTGACCAAACATAGAAGCATCTGAGCCATGTGCAGGGCTCCTCGCCCAGATAACAAGGAAGACGGAGAAAACACTGCCTTGGACAGTGTTTCCTTAACATCAGCAATAATTCCCATTTCCTGCTCTGAGCTGGAATACAGTTAACATGCGTACACTGTAATGTGTGTCCTCGCAGGTGGAGGACACACAGAACAGTAAAGGAGGTGTGTTTTTTCAGTGCTGCCTCCCAACCCCTTTTCCAAAAACCCTTAACTGCCTTTCTGGTTTGCATAATTATCATGAAACATGCTGTGTATCCTGATAAATGTCTGCTGCAGCAGATATGAAGCAACTAAAGCTCTTATTGACCCTCTTTGGAATTTACTCATCAGAGTTTTACAAATAGAATTACTTTCTAAGTAGAAGTGTAATTGTCAGGGGGAACATTGATCACACAGACAAAAAGTGGCCACATCTTCAGGAGATCAACAACACATCAAGCTTTGTTCCCTGAGACAGGAAAGCAACTTCAGCACAGACACTAAATTTGCTACATTAAGAACCTAACAAGCAAAAGTACTGTCAAAAGAAGGTTGAGTCGAAGTAATTTCAGAAGACAAGTAGCATTAAGCCATTTCTCAGGAAGGAAACATAGTGACTCTTGACTGTTTATTGATGAATACAAGTTTGTGATTTATGGCAGTAACAGAAGGGTGCATGTGAGGAGACGCCTGTTTCTGTTGATGCTGTTTATACACAGTGAAGCGGCAGATCTAGAAAGTTTTTTATTGGAGTGGCCAGACAGTTGCATATTTAGAAAGTGATTTAAAAAAAATTGGACGCAAATTTAAATATTGCTGATAGAAACAATGTACATTAATAACAATGTTTATGAAGTGTTTGTTTAGCATAATAATTGCCAAACGTATGTCATTTATATGCTCTACCATTATGAGAAAGTAAAAATCTATCCCTTGCAGCAATAATCTGCCTGGTTGCAATTGCTACAAAATGCAAATGAACATTAAAAAAAATATGTTTATTTATAATAATCCTTATTTATTTCAGATTTTTTGGCTGAAACTTCCACACCTCGCATCTGGGCTGGGCCATCATATTTTCTGATTGCAAACTTTTTGGGAGTGGCCCCTCTGGCTCCCCTCTGGCCCTGTCAGTGTCTGTAAGACCAGGATAATTGGCACACGTGGCACACAACAGCCAAACAAAAAAATTCAAACAGATATAGAATTAGCCTTCCTAGACTGTATAGATTCATCTGTACAGCACAGACAGACTCACCAAAAACAGCCACATTACACTAGTTGACATGTCCCTAAATGTCAACTGGTGTCAGGTATTAGCAAATCTGCAGACCAGTCAGTGAAACAAGGCTGGAAGTGTGTTTTAGAAGTAACTTGACTCATTAAAATACTCACATACAGCATCAGCAGATGTGAGGCTTTTTTGCCTCGCAAAAAAGATCGACAATCTGAAGCGGTTGATTTGCATGTAGAGGGATAGAGTTAGAGTAATCGCAAAGACTTCAGATATTCATCGGCCCACAGTCAGACATATTGTCTATAAATAGATATAATTTTGTACTGTGGCTACTTACTACAGAAGTTAACTCCCAGAAAGGTCACTCTGAAGGCCCAATGCAAAATGCTCAGTGAGGTAAAAAAGATTCCGAGAAAAAAAGATAAAGTTCTGAAGGATTAAGTGAAATTGTTTAACTTCTACTGTTCATCAGTCAACAATACGTAAAACATAGACCAGGTATTCATGGCAGGACACCACAGAGGAAGCCATGGCTCTCGAAAAGACAACATTGCAGCATGCCTTAGCTTTGCCAAAGACCACTTTGACACTCCACAATATTACAAGGACAATGTCTGGTGTAGAGATGAAAAGAATTGTGGAGGAAGAACACATATTACACGAGATGACTGATATCACTCTCATGTCTTCATGGTAAATAACAAGTTGGACCCCGAATATAAAGAGTTTACTTTAATATGAAACCTTTTACACATGCGAGACGTGTAAATGAGTTAATGCACCAGAAGCCTATTTGCTCCAGCTGAAAACCAAATTTAATAAGAATAGAATACTGTTTTTTAAGGGCTCACAAAATTTAGGTTTCATTAAACAAAGAAGAGGAATAAACACTGGGCTTATTTATCAGAAAATCAACTGTAGTAACAGTTCAGGTATGTTGACACACACACACACACACACACACACACACACACACACACACACACACACACACACACACACACACATACCAAACACTCAGGTTTATCAGGCAATATTACGTATGTACTGATACTGATGTTTATTACTGATGTACTGTATATCACATTAACTGGGCTACTTCAGATAATGTAACTGTAATGCTCTGTATTATAATGTATCTTCTTTAAAAATTACAGCTGAAATTTCCAAATATGTATATCTCAAACTTAATCTAACTGATGATGTTTCTCTTATTTTTTTAGCTGTAAATCAAGTGACCTTTTCAATGAATTTGGGTGAAGAAAATTAACCTCATCCCAGATAAACAGGAACATCTCTAATAAACCCAAGAGACACATTTTTATAGATTTACTAACTCACTTAACACTAAAATTGTATTGTCTCTGGACTAAAACAAACACAATCCTTGTAATAAAGTTCAACTAATTATTATAATGTTATATTTAACGCACTTTGTTAATAGGTTTCATCAACACCACTAATGCAAATGTTATGGCATTTATGAGGCAAAACTAAAAATGAGCCATCAAAATCAACCTAAAACATTACAAAGAAATTTTGTTTTTTTTAACAGAAATAAAAATGCACATTTTTAATGGTTCGGACTATCTCTAAACAGGTTAATTAAAGTACAGGTTATGAGCGTGCTGTTGTGCAGAAAAATATTTAGCTTCAGTAGACTCACAAAAAAAAAATATAAAGAGGACCTTAAGTCTGATGTTGAGACCAGTTGTCCTCATGTTCGGACACTGTTAGGCGCCACCTAGTTGTAAAAAAAGAACAATACACCAAACACTATTCAGCTTGATCTCTGAAAAAATGCTCTGCAGGTGCATTGGAGATTAAATTGGATAAGGTACAAAATGGCATATTTTTTATGGCTGGCATTAATAAAAATATACACAAAACAACAAAAGCACAAAGTAACACAAAGAAATGCTGCTACCACAAACAAACACTGATAAACCGAAATGAGTTTCAAATTAACAAGACAAAACTACTAAAAAGAGGCAATAAACTACTAGAATTAGGCTCAGAATAACTAAAAGACACTGAAAAAAACTACAAAAAAGACATAAACTTAAGGCAGACAATAAACAACTAAAATAATGCTGTAAAAAACTAAAGAGACAAACTACAGCCGTTCAGCCGTTCTCTGCCAGAACGGCAGAGATACAAATCCCTAAGTTAAGAATAGGACACACTGCACTAAGCACTATACTTAAGGTATTTGACAAGCAGCCAGCTGGAAATTGTGTGAGCAGTGTGAAAAACCTGAGACAGTATGTCACATTTTATTTAAAGGACGACTTCACAAATACTCAACTTGCTTTCTATGGCTTTAGTTTACGGTGTAAATGTACCGTAATGCTTTTAAACTTCCCTCTGACTTCAGTATATTAAAATATTTCTCTGTTTCTAGCTGAACAACTGCACCAGATGACATCACATGGAGGAATTTTTTTTTTTTAATAATTAGAAGTTCAAATTATGTCATCTGGTAAAGCTCTGGAAAAGCAGTTGACCATGATTAGATAACATAATCTGAACCGAAAGTTCCTCCAAGTGATGTAATCTGGAGGCACTTTTCAGCTAGAAGTAGAGAGATAGTTTGATATAGGGAAGTCGAAGGGAAGTTTAATGGCATTTATGTACATGTACAACAAATATAAAGACAATCTTGACTCTCATTGCACAATGCAAAAAAGCTAAATGACTCATACAAGCATTACATAGCTACTATCAACAGCAGCAGAACCCAAAGTTGTCATAGATTATTTTTAAAGTTCAAATGTAATCGATAGAATTAAGGTGTAATGATCATCTGATCCCTGATCCATCATAGTAGATGCCATAGCAGCAATAGATTTATTTGACAACCTTACAGAGGAGGGCGCTAATGCAACAATCTTTGGATGCCAATGAACCTAAACTTACTGAGGAAGAAGATTCTCCGGCATTCGGCTTTTTAATGCAGGTCACTTTGTTGTATTGGATCTTGTTTCCGGGGAAGGTAAATAGAAAGCACAAAGAGGAAGCTGTTGTCACTTTCCCGTAGCACTCTCTAGAATTAAACGTTCATAAACATGTCATTTTTGTTCTTTAAAGCTCTAAACATTTGAATACTAAGGCTGGAGGAGGCCGTCGCTTTGCTGGAACTGTATTTAGTTGTAATGATAATTTCATTTTCCTGGGCAATTTATTTTATATTCGTGTCGAAGCCATTGTTTGGGAAGAATTAGCTAACCTAACGTTACAGTAATGGGGCGATGACAGGTCGCACCAGAAGAGTTTGACTGAAAACCACCCAGCTTCTTGGACTACTGAAGGAGTTAAGAGGCCAGATGGATTTCTCAAAATTCCTGGACGACGATTTTGATGTGAAAGACTGGGTGAACGGCGCCTTCAAGGTGGCGCAAAAGGACGCGCCGGGAAAAGCAGACACTCACGCAGCCACGTTGGTCATGAAACTTCAGCTGTTCATCCAGGAAGTCAATAATGCTATTGAGGGTCTGTAGCTTAACATCAAAAACGATCTTTGGGTTATAATGCCACATTTGTAAAGTGCCGCTTAAAGAACCACACAAAATAATGCTACCTTTTGTTTGCTTTACTCTCAGAACTCATTTTACCTTTTAATTTTTAATGATTTGTTTGTAAATTCTTATGTCGTTCATTAATTGAAAGACTGTTGTATTTCTGTGTGTAGAGACCAGTAATCAGGCTCTTCAAAATATGCCCAGAGTGCTGCGAGATGTGGAGGCATTGAAACAGGAGGCGTCCTTCCTCAAAGAGCAAATGGTCCTGGTCAAAGAGGACATCAAGAAGTTTGAGCAGGACACAGTGCAGTCAATGCAGGTGTGTGAGCACTTTCATCATTATAGCATTGCTTCATAAAGATAATTTGCCTTCTGGAAGAATATGTTTGGTTTAGTAGTAATGCATTAAAAACATAATGTAAATGTATATTTATTATTTTTAAATATTCAGTTTAATTCAGTTATATTTATATAGCGGCAAATCACAACAGAATCATCTGAAGGAACATTGTAAGGTATATAGATGTCAGAGGATTGTAGAGAAATCCATTACCCTTGAGCAAGCACTAGGCAACAGGGGAGAAGAAAAGAAAAGCCCTTTTAATGGAAGAAATATCTAACAGAACCAGTCTCGGGGTGGGTGGCCATCTGCCTTGACTGTTTGGGGTGAGTGGAGAGAGAAAGGAAAAGAAAAGCAACAGAAAGCAACAAATGAAATAGAATCTGGAAGGTGGTGAGTAACTTCTGCGCACCACCACCAGCTATGGCCACACACATTGCCACACACATGCATGAGTTATATCAACACACCAGCCAGGAATTGATAGCAGGTTCAAACCGTGTAAGTAAGGCTCTAATTGAAGGTTAAGACATCTAAATGAGTTTTAAGGTTTGAATTTTTAAGTTTTAAATCTGGGGACGGACAGGAGCCCTGCACTCTGTGAGTAAAGAGTATGAGGTGGAATGTAAGGATTAAGGAAATCAGAAAAGTATGAAGGAGTGCTTCCATTTAAGATTTTATATTTCTTTAGCTTAAAATAGTTTTTGTGTGGTTCCTTCTTACCAGGTCCTGGTGGAGATAGATCAAGTGAAGAGTCGCATGCAGCTGGCAGCTGAAGCTCTACAGGAAGCAGATAAATGGAGCACACTGAGTGCAGACATCGAGGAAACTTTCAAAACACAGGTACAAATGAAGGACATTGCAACATGACTTCACAATATCTTTTTTGGGAGCATGCTGAATATTTGATTTTGGAAGCTACTGATCCTAATCGAACTCTGAAGTATAGAAATATTATATAAATATCATAACAAAATTAGTCATTTTATGTAATAAGACTATGCAAACACTGCAATAGAAGAAGTTCAAATGAATTTGCAGTAAGTGACAATCGTATCAAAAAGTTGACACTGACAGAGCTTAGGATTTTTTTGTGCTTCTGATGGAAATAGATTTATATCATGAAAAGGATTCCAAATATTGCATTTCTAATTATAAACTTGTACAGTATAAAACAACTGACAATAAAAAAATACAACATTGACCTTGAATATGCTCGTTTCTTTTTCCAGGACCTTGCACTGATCTCCTCTAAGCTGACCAGCATGCAGAACAGCCTGGCTATGCTGGTGGATACACCAGACTACTCTGAAAAGTGTGTCCATCTTGAGGCTCTTAAAAACAGACTGGAGGCCCTGGCCAGCCCACAGATAGTTGCAACATTTAATTCCATGTCAACAGGTAAAAATCTCAATTACATTCCAATTTCAGTTTCGTTTATTGTAGTTCACCCTCAGTGCAAACTATGTGTATGCTTCCTGCTTTTCTCTGCAGATCAAGCCAAGCTGTTTGTGAAAGTCTTCACACAGATAGATCGAATACCGCAGCTTCTTGCCTACTACTATAAATGTCACAAGGTAGATGTGACAGGCCTCTTCCTGAACTTAATGATTGGTTAATAAATAAGCCATCCCAAATTCCAATGTTTTTGGGGGGAATGTTGCAATGTCCATTTATGAATGAATGTTGCATCATTTTTGCATCTCTAGGGCCAGTTGGTGAGCCTGTGGCAGGAGCTCTCTCAAAGTGAGCTCAGTCTAAATCAGCAACTGTCGGAATTCTATGACACCTTGCTCTCCACTTGGCACACTCAGCTCCAGTGGACCAGCCAGGTCAGAAACATACTGCCATTAACACTTAATTAGTTGTGTCTGTATTTATTTAATGTAACAGAAGCAGTTATTGCACTCTGTAACTTCTGTAAGCCGCAGTGTTCGGCGTTGGAACCTTATCTAAACTGTAACAACCAACAGGTATTCAAGAACCCATATGAGGTGGTGACAGTGTTGCTGATCCAGACTCTGGGGGCCATGGTCCCATCCATTCCTGTGTGCTTGAGCACAGCCATGGAGCGGGCAGCCCAAGAGCAGCGTCTCGACACCCTACTGGAGCTCCATCATACTGCGTCCAACTTTGGACACTGCCTGGAGGCTGCTATGCTGCAACACCTGTGTATGTACAGGGGAAAGAAATGAAAATGACAACAAAAATACACAGTTTTTATTTAGGATGAGTTAGTTCTTTATGCCTGTACTTCTTTTCCAGCTGAGAATAACCTGCTCAAGGTGAATGAGTTGGTTTGTGCTCTGTACGACCCCTATAAATCTTATCAACTACAGTATGGAGATCTGGAGGAAGCTCACCTCCTTATCCAGATCAGTGCTGTACCTTTGGTAACACACCCCATGCACATACACAAATAAAATAATAGTTTTATATAGGCCTATCCACAACTTCAGTTTATTTTTCAAATGTAATTATTATTTTCTTCAAATGTTTTTCTGGCACTCTCTCCACTCTTTAGGAACACGGGGAAGTAATTGATTGTGTTGAAGAGTTGAGCCACTCTGTTGGAAAGTTGTTTGGCCTTTCGAGTGCTGCTGTAGATCGCTGTGTCAAACTGACTGACGGGCTGGCTGTGTGTGGCCTTCTTAAAGCTCTTAAAGCCCTCTTTACCAAGTAAGAATCTCTTATTTGCAATCCAAAGCCACATACAATATATAGAGTTTGGCTTTAATTAACAGAAATAATTAACATTATTTATAAAGATGTTTTATTTATTTGGCCGGTTTTAAAATTTCTCATCTTCTAGGTATGTGTCAGACTTCTCCACCACACTGCAGTCAATCAGGAAGAAGTGTAAATTGGAGGATATGCCAAGTTCATCTGTTTTCCTGGAGGACTGGACAGCATTCCAGAACTCAGTCAGGTTGATATTTTTTGCGTTGTATATAGTTTAATTAATATTAATATTAATTTATACATCAAAATCTTGTACATAGCCCTGTTTTTTTTTTTTTTCTTTAGGATTATCGCCACATGTGGAGAGTTACTTAGACAATGTGGAGCCTTTGAACAGCAGCTGTCAAACAAGTGAGAAACATTTTCTAGCTTTGAAACTATTCTAATTCGTGGGGCAGCATGTGTACTGTCCACAAGGCACTATCTCACATTTTAAGCAGTTGCATGAAATCTTTCTGGTCAATCTTTGCCGTAGGATCCTGGGAACGGCAGGTAAGTACTTGTCAGAGTCGTACAGCCCACGCAGCTTGGCAGGCATCCAGGAGGCCACATCCACAGAGAGAAAGAATGCCACCAAGAACCCCTGGCAGGAATACAACTACCTTCAAAGGGGAAACATTGCTCAATACAACGGCCTGATGGAAGTCCTCTACTTATTGAAGGTACGAAGTATGACAAGATGTCAGAGTAGTTCTATATGATGGTTTATTCTTGATCCTTTGCAGCTGTTTTCATGCCTGTCTCTCCACTCGTCTTGCAGGAGAAGGGCACAGGTAATTCCAGCCTGTTAGCTGAGCCCAGAGCTGCTCTGACCAGGCTTAACCAGCAGGCCAACCAGCTGGCCTTCGACTCTGTTTTTCTGCAGATCAAACACCAGCTCTGCCTCGTCTCCAAGATGGAGGTGATTAAGTGTCAAGTTTCTAGGTTATTTGATTTTAAATACTGATAGGATTTGCCTGCATGACTGCTGAGAGCTTTTGCATGATCTCTGCGCATTTGAGTGTCCACTTATAACTCTCCTCATATTAAGTGGTTTATGCTTCTTGTTTGTGTGCAGGGTCAAGAGGCACGTGGTTTTGGAGAGAGCTACACAGAGGACCTGCCCACTTTCAGCCTGTCGCCACAAGAATACATCACAAATGTTAGTCAAGGTTGTGCTTGCTCAAGGGGGATTTGTGAAGCTTTCTGTATAAATCTGCATAGTCTTGACTTATATAAATAAAGTTAAACTTAGTTGAAAAACTGAGTAGTCAGATTTACCTTGTAATGTTGTATGCGATGCGGTTAAAATGATTCTTAAATCATTATTAATATGATGATGTGTAGCGCAGATCAGTTAAAAAAAACAAACTGTCTTATTTATCTCTCAAAGTATAACTACGGCTCTTTTTGCACATATGCAACAATTATACGGGCAATGCATATGATACTGCTGTTCCCAGATACTGTATGTATTTTTATAATTGATTTGCTATTTTGTTGCTTTTTTAAATCTTTTTGTTTGTTCTAGTGAGCCGCTGCAACAAAGTAATATCCTGCAAAGGATCAATAAAGTAATAATCTTATCTGTTCTATTAAACCACATGACCTAATGTTTCCCTTATATAGATAGGACAATACCTGATGTCTTTGCCTCTCCACTTGGAGCCTTTTGTGACACAGGAGGACCCAGCACTAGAAATGGCCTTACATGCTGGAAAGCTGCCTTTTCCTCCAGAGCAAGGTAACTGACCATCAACCACGATTCTCTTTTTAATCTGTCTGCATGATTTGTTTGCCACCTCTGGTTCCCACTGTTCTGAAACTTCTCTGGAACCTTGCACCTCTTCACTTTATTGTTTATGTCCTGTCATTTTTCATCTAGATTAAAGCCCAGAAAGTGAAATGCCTAATGCAATGAATTACCCCTTTGTATAGTAACCTTATTATGTACCATTTACTCAGCATATACTTTGACATTTTACCGTAATGAATTAAAAGTAATAAAAAGTAATTTTGTCCACATTACTCTGTGCACAAAGACAGTTAAGTGCCAATGTGCACTTGGGTTGCACTAGTTATTTCTATTTCTTTTTCATTTTAGCCTTTAACACTCATCTTTGGCACCCTCCTTTTTTTTACCATCTAAAACAATACATCACTGTCCTTACATTGTTAACTTTTTACTTTCTGATGCCTGACACACTTTTTAAAACATTACTTTATCCCTGTCTTAGGTGATGACTTTCCCGAGTTGAATAACACAGCAGACTACTGGCTGGGCTCCATTGCCCGAGCAACCATGCAAACTTACTGTGACGCCATCCTTCTCATCCCCCAGCTGAGCACACATTCAACTAAACAGCTGGCCACAGATATTGGTAAAATTATATAGAATTACATTGTCATTAGTTGTGACAGGGAACAGGAGGAAATTAAATGATGACTTGTGGGTAGGTTAATGGCTATCAAACCATTTGGGGTTGATGACTTCTGTTCATGCTTCACAGACTATCTAAGCAATGTGATGGATGCCCTAGGCCTACAGCCGTCCCGTGCCCTACAGCACATTGTCACCTTGCTGAGGGCCAAACCAGAAGACTACAGACAGACTGCCAAGCTGCTGCCTCGTCGACTGGCATCCACCATTGCAGCTCTGCGGTCTATTGACTACTAACCGCATGAGAAGAGCAGTCTGTAGGTACAGTGGCTCCCAGAGCACACTGAGGTTCATAGGTGTAACTTATCCATTTCCCTGCTGTTGACAAAAGACCATGATTTGAGTAGTAGCTGCTTTTCTTGTTCCATTACCCAAAGTCTCAAAAGTTTAAGCCTTGGGTTTTTAAGATCATAGTTTGGGTTGAATTGAAAATGGATTCATGGGAATGTTAAGAGATTAAAATTAAGGTGTTTTATACTGTTATTAATATGAACTCAATGTTACTTTAACGATGTCTCACTGTTGTAATGTCTTCTAATCAAGCCAAGAGTTAAGGTGTCTTGACTATACATCTTTAGTCAATGCATTTAGAAACCCACTAAAGCATGAAAGAAGTCTCACAGTGTGCATCAGGGGATGTGTGAGAGCATATACAACCTTTATGAATGTTATTTTTGTTAATTACTTGTCTTTAATAAATTATATTACAGTATATTTCTTCTTATATGAGCTGCATTATTTGGTTTTAATTAGGCTTTACATTCCCTTAATCTAAAGTCTGTTGCTCTCCTGTAGTGGGAACTGAATAAATGTTCGTGAAATCTTCCTTTTTTCCATGTTGTGAAAACCTGTACATAAAACACATCAACTCTATAATGCAGCATTTTGTCTTATTTTATGGAGGGGAGTGATAAATGTATTGCCTTTTTGGTCGTAATCTTATGCTTTAGCAGTCCCACGTGTATTAATGTGTGTCGTTTTACGCTTTACGTTCCTTAATAACATCGGATGTATTTTCGCCTTCAAGCCATGAAAATTGGCAAGTCTGTCACAGTAAACTCTGAGGGGAACACACGCAGAAATAGAGATCAGTTCTCTAACACACACGTATGGTTCCAGTATCTCAGATGCGAAGATCTACGTGTTTCTCAGACTTTTTATTGTTCAAAATTGACAATTGCCTCAGGCTGTAGGAAGCTGTGACGTCCATTTTTACTAGAATCTTTCAGTCATCAAAAGAAACATATCAGTAGAAAATGAACTGAGCTAAACCTCCTAAGTTTAAAACATAGTTTTTATACCATAACATTTCTGTAAAGCATCATTTTATGAAGACAAACAAAACGATGATGCAAACATATATTTATATCTTTGACCAGATACAGGAACCACGTTGGCATGCTTCTGCATGTTAATAAATCAAATATAGTTAAGATTTGTAATACAGAAAAGAGCCATAATGCACAAGTACTTTTGAGACCTAGTACGGTTGCTTACTGTGTTTAGCTTCTTATAGCAAAGTCGAATTTTGAATGCAGAACTCTTAAGGTTTTTACAAAAATAAATAAATAACAACAATTACAGCCTCATCTTACGCTTGAATTATGGCAGCCTGTAGCCTAATATGTTTCTGTAGGGACTTGCAGGCTTCAATTCGACCCTCTAACGTCTTATTGTAGAATTTATTTCCCTAGTGGATGCTGGGTTTTTACCACTGCTGGCCGACTGGCGCTCATGGTGTCCATGCTGTACAGAGACGGAGATCGAGCATCATCCAGCATCACATGTCGCTCTACCTGCTCTCCTCCAACATTGACCAGTGTTTGGCCCTGACGTCAGCCGTTACCGCCCTGCCTGCAGTGTCGGTCGGTGCCTACAGAGGATGATGGAGACGGGGGAAGCGGCCTCGCCATGAATCCTAAGCGGATTGGGAATTGAAGCTCGCTCGGACGAATACAACTAATCAGAAACTTTCGGATGGGGACACGGTCAGCTTTCACATTTGGCACACGAAGAAATGCTCCACGGCGTCCAAACGGGCTGTGCCGCTCCGGTCAGGGGGTTCCTCCGTTTGGCAGAGCTCCTGCGAGCGCCCCCACTGTGGAGGCGATTTATTGAGGACATCCCCCGGGTAAATATCACCAACCTGTCGGTTTACAACATCATCGTGGATTTGTTGACCAGAGGTGAAGGGGTAGCTTTTGAAAGGGTGGAGCTGCGGTTTCTTTAATAAATGATGAGGAATCCCGCTCGTCACTCTCAGCTTAATTGTAAATGGTTGATTGGTGTTTATGCCTGACAGACATTGTGTGCACGGATAGACAATCGCAGCGAATCGTTTTGTGCCTAAACAAACAACAAAAGACAGGTGATGTCATTTTACCGGACCGACTGCTAAAGATGATGGCTGCTGGCCGGTGCGGGACTGCCCCAGGCGTTCGTGTAAAGCGCCCCGCTAGTGGCTCTCCATGGAGGCTTTTTACGCAATCCGACGCAGTGTTGCAAGTGGGCTGATCGAATGCTACACAACTGTCTTCATATGGTATGATCCCCAGAACTGCAGGGCCTTTATGTTTCTGTGAAATATGCTCAGGCCTTGTGTAAAACATCATAAGGTGATGCGTGGGGACGAGGCGATGCTCTGAAAACGGGCGCCTCTGAGGATTTAAGGCGTAAAAAGCGGGAAAAGCCAATCAGAGCGACCATGTCGAAAGTTGTCAGTAGTAAGGAGAAGAAATCTTTCAGCAAAAAGCTCTTTCGGAGGAGCTCGGTCCGGTCGGTGGGCAGTTTCATGAACAGAGTTCTCCGGACTCTGTCCACTCTGTCTCATTTCGGCACCGACGAACAGGCCGCCGAGGATGAAAAGGACGACGCAACTTTGATCCCCACAACCACCGGTGGCTCAGTCCAGTCCGACGACAGCGACTGTGGGGGGTTTCCCTTCGGGGACAAGGTGCCAGGTGTCACCGGACTCAAGAACCACGGGAACACCTGCTTTATGAACGCTATCTTACAGTGCCTGAGCAACACGGAGCTCTTCGCTGAGTACTTGGCTTTGGAGCAGTTCAAAGGAGGAGAGACGACTGGCAACAACGAAAAGCCCAAGTCCAACGGGGTCCTGGTGCAGAAGAAGGGGATCCAGCCTCCGGAGACAGGAGAGGTGACGGAGCAGCTGTCCGGGCTCGTTCGAGCTCTGTGGACCTTTGAGTACACACCTCAGCACAGCAGAGACTTCAAGGTAGGCTGTGCAACATGGGGCCTCATGTGGCTCAACAAAACTTTAATCAAACTTGATAAATGACCTATTGATCTCACATGTCCAAAAGACAAAAGGATTTAGAGAATAATTATGACAAAATGAAGTTTGTGTCCCTTACACTGAAAGGACATGAGAGTACAATTTCAAATAGAAAAGTATAGGTTAATTACCTGGCAAATAACAATGTCTTTTTACATCAACCACCACATTTATGCTTTCATATAAAAAAATTAACAAAACAAAACCTATTTACCGTCATGAGCTTCCTTCAGTTGTCAGAATAATTACACAATGTGTCCAATGCAGTGATTGTGTGCCAGCCTTGATTCACCCACTCAGTTTTCTAGTCAACAAACCTCATTCAGTATTTCATCAGTGTCTCTCCAACTCTGATGTCCAAAGCATTTATTCTTTGACATTGTTTTAAATTTTAGGAATGAACCATTCATGCTAGTTTCTGTCTTCATTATTTGGACATACAAACACCAATTTTATTTTATAGGAGAATAAATCCTAACGACACAAGCAAAGTCAGTGTTCCAAGACTAAAACCTCTTTCTTTGAGGATCTGTTTGAACCAGTCAGCTGAGTGTTGAGTCCTCAGGCTGAGCTGTAATAAAAATCCTCTGTTTGTTTAAAAATCCTGATTGACTGTCCCACAATCATCAGCTTTTGTTTCATGCTGCCTTTTTAATCATTTCACCTTAATCCTGTATCCCAGCACTAAAAGGTTTATCTCACAGTCACAAATCTTTGTTCTTTTTCTGTATAACAACCTATTTTCCTCTTTCAAAAGTTAAAAATGCACAATAGAGAAGAGCTAAATAGAACGTGGTCATACAACACATTTCTTATTCTTGACAGTGTTACTATTTTTGGCCACTTTTTTCTACCTTGGTTGCCAGCCAGTGTACAAACTGTCTGATTGGATATAGATTATTCTCTTCAGAGGAAGAGGCCATGAATATGTTTCACTCAGTAGAGAAATGAAGTGCAACCCAGACTTAGCAGGCAGCCTGATAGAGAAAGAACTGCATATCTCAGTATCTGAGTATGTCTTAACAGTTCATCTTGTTTATGGTAGTGGAATTCCAAACTTCTGCTTTTAATTAGGATTAATTCCCACATGTTTCAATGGCACACGATAGAATTCTACCGACCTTTCTTTTTAATATTTCAAAACAGTCCCATGCTTTGCAAAAATTTGATTTTATACTCTACAACCATTTATTATTGCTAATTGATGATTATCCAAACATGCTATTTTAACTGGTGCACATTACAGAGCTCATGTGCTCAGCAAGCACATGGATGTTGTCAGACCACAGTCTGAGCTTAAACTAAAAGCACTTAAAGATCATTAGAAACACTTCCGTAACAATAGCACAAGGGACTTATCCGCAGTGTTTCTGAATCCATTTTCTCTCCGAAGCAATTGTTTTGAGGATTATGTTGTTGCACAGTGCCCAAAATGCCTAAGAGTGCAGTCTACACAGACTCTCATAGATGATTAGAAGAGTCAATCACCCTTTGTGAAAGCAACATTTAATTTCACAGTGTGGCTGATAGGAAAACAAATCTGATGACAGTCTGTAATCAACACAAGGTAAGTGATACCATTAGGCTTTTTTAAATTATGGATTATGTGAGTTGTGGGATTAAATAATAGATTAAAAAAAATATTTACTTTATTCCCAAAGTGTGGTGAAAATTATTCATCATCTTTTTCTAATATGTCCCAAATATATTTCTACAAATAGTGGTTTCATTGTGGTAATGATAGATTTTTGTAATTGACTATGTAACATTTGACCTTATGTCACATCATCACCAAAACAGAACAGATGCATGACATAGTAAAGTAGAATATGTGTAAGAAACAAATACATTGCTATAGGAATGAAAAATATTTGATTTGCCACAATAGTACAAAATGTGAAAGGTTTCTTTAAGGAGTGTTTGCTAAGGTAAACTTGAGTTATGCGCTTATCAACAAACCTTTACGTGAAGACAACCTTTGTGGTGAAGCTGCAGAAGGTGTGTACAAAATGCTGAGGCTGCCCTGGTAATGCTCTGAGAATGAGGAAGAATGCCACAGGGGAGAAGCTGGGAGGGCACACAGTGCTTGGTCCCCCTTAGATCTTTGACCTTGCATGACGTGTGTGTAGTGTGTAGAGGTGACTTTATATTTGCCAGCTTGGGGGATGTGTAGAGCTCACACCACTGTCATCTCCAACATCTAATTGTCATTGAGGCTAAGCTGTTAATATTCAGTCTGTGTCCTGGTTTCAGAGTTCTCCTCCACATCTTCCTCCCACCATCACCTGCACATTTGCTGACCTTTAGCATTCTGGTCAAATGTACTGAATATTTCATGGTTGGGGAATGTAGAAAAAAGACATGGTGCTCACAGCACTACTAAACTATCTCAGGAGATGGTTTTGAATGGTCTGCTAAAACCTCATTTGTTTATTCTGCTCTTGTTTGTTGCAGAACGTGGTGTCGAAGAGTGCCCTTCATTTCAGGGGAAACTCCCAACATGATGCCCAGGAATTTCTCCTCTGGCTGCTGGATAGAGTTCATGAAGACCTGAACCACATTGCCCACCCTGAGAGCAGACCCCCCAGGAAGGTAAAAGCAAAACAAAGTATATAGAGCCTTACAATAAAATCTATAGAAGTTTCAGAACATAAAATACTAAATAAATGATATTTTCTCTCTAGTGTCACCTACCTTATCAATATCAACAGTGAAATAAACAAAATGTTGCATAGCTGGTGTTTACTATGTATTTGATTTTCCATGTTGGTCACATCTTGTTTTTATAGCCTCTAGTAGAGGAAGAAAATGCCCCTGAAGGATCTCCACTACCAGCGCCCGGCTCTTTTGTACAGGAGCTGTTTCAGGCACAATACAGGTAAATGCTGGTAAATAATCTGTTCCAACAAAATCTAAACACTGATTTACTACCCACTCATATGAATATCAATTATCTCAAATTCAAAGGAAAAAAAATACAACACTATCCTATATCTTCTGTGTTTGTGATAAAATATTCGGAGTTTCACTTATTGGAGTTTCCAGAGTTTGCTCGGGTGTCCTCACACGTATAGAAAGTCAGTCACTTGATAGCAACAAGTTACATAGTTACTGAATTGATCACAAATGTATATTTTCCATTATGCATTTTTATGTGGCTTTGTCATTGAGGCTTATGGTAAATGTAGCAGCAGCTGTTTAGCTTAGCATAGCATGATAAGTAGAAACAGGGGGAAACAGCAAGCCTGGCCTTGTCCAAAACGCTCCAATCACATCTTGTCCTCCAAGCTTCGCAGGGAACCACACACACTGTGCATCGCTAAGGCACGGTGGGTGAAACCAGAAGTCTAAAATTTGGATTCCATTCAAAGTACAAATTTCCACTGGTCTAATGACAATTCCTTGTGATTACTGGCCCAGGAAATACTGCACAGTGTTATTCTGACAGTAATTCACACCTACATTTTGATTCTGATTGCCTCTGTGCAGGTCCTCCCTGACTTGCCCTCACTGCCAGAAACAGAGCAACACCTTTGATCCTTTCCTCTGCATCTCACTGCCAATCCCAGTACCTCACACACGGTAAGGTTCCTCTGTATATAGTTTGTGTGTAAGACAATACCTACTGGACAAAAACATGTCCCTGCCACCAAAAATGCAATGAGACAAGATACAGCCTAGCATTAAGTGTCAAAGTCAGCCTAGACAAACACCATAAAAGAGCTGACAGGAGTAAGCTAAAATTAGGAGATGCCATCTATCTTTGAAACATCAGTCCAGCAATGGTTATGAAACAGCTAGTTAATTTCAGTCTTTCAATGTTGCAGGCCACTGTACGTGACAGTGGTGTACCAAGGAAAGTGCTCCCACTGCATGAGAGTCGGGGTGGCGGTGCCTCTGTCCGGCACTGTGTCCAGGCTGAGACAAGCTGTGGCCAAAGAGACCAAAATCCCTGCCCAACAGGTGCTGCATCATTTGAAAGAACGCTTGTATATCAAAATTTACATGATTAAAAAGATATGCGCCACTTTGTGAAGACAGGATGGTGACTCTTTTCACTAAGCTGACAAAGAATTCTGTCCTTTCTCTCAGATCGTCCTCACTGAAATGTACTATGACGGCTTTCATCGCTCCTTCTGTGACGATGACGATGACCTTGAGATCATTCAGGAGAGCGACTCCATCTTTGCCTTCGAGACACCTGAGCTATTCAGACCAGAGCAGATCCGCTCCAAGCGAGGCGGTACGACATCCTGATTTGCATTTAGGAATCAAGATTAGATTAGAAATTGGCAAATATTAGAGATATTCTTTAGTCAGGGATCTGCTACACACACTTACCAGCAAGTATTTTCATTGTTTTCATTTCAGGGAGTCCACATACAAATCTTAACCAGAACAACTTAAAGTATGGCACAGATAATAACAGGATTCCTACACAAATACAAGAGCCTACATCTCCACCTCAGAGTCCCAATAAGAATAGTGGGCAGACTGAGAAGATCGTCCTTTTGGTGTGTAACAGAGCCTGCGCTGGACAGCAGGGACGCAGGTACTTTCATGGACAACAAAGTGTACGAATTTTGATCCTTATGCAAGAATAGTTTTAACTTTGCTGCTTTTATTTCCTCTGTAGGTTTGGTAATCCATTCATTCTGTATTTGGAGCGTACAGTGACATGGGATGTACTTCAAAAAGAGATCCTTGAGAAGATGCGCCACCTTTTGCGACCCGGAGTCCTTGTGCAGGTACACACTCACAAGAACACAAGCTTTATCCTGACAGAGGCTTTGTATTTATCTCATAAAGTGCTGTTATTGTGCAAGAACAAGAAAAAAAGAGTTTTGGAATAGTTACAGTTGAAGGTGAAGGTTTTCGGGTTAGTTTTTACGGGCAGTATTAGTTGTTTCATCACACTCTAAAGTAAAATCAAATATGCTATGAAGCCTTGTATTACCCCACTGCTGTCCAGCACTGTGCTGAGTGCTTCAGCCATAAGTCAAGGTAAAGATACAGCATAGGGGAATTTGCATTATTCACTAGGAAGCATTGTAATTAAAATGTCACACATACACTGACCAGCCAAAAAAAAGCTTTGATTATGGGACGCATTGTTTGGGTAGGCTTATGCATGTAATTAATGTTTCACCAAGGTCTTGCATTGATGACGGGAGAGTTGTACCACTGTGTAAATTCTTGCAGCACATCCCAAAGATTGTCAGTGGTATGAAGGTGGCCAGTTCAAGTTAAGATGATGCCCCTTAAACCACTCTTTCACAATTTGAACCTGATATACCCTGTCATCTTAGAATATGCCCTGGCCATCATGGAGGACAAAATTCCATTGTCATCCAGTACATTCCAGTAGTCAGCTACTCATTGTATCACTTATGGTTGAATAATTTGTTGCCTGCTGAAACATTTTGATCACTGCAGTAATTATCCGATGGAAAGCTCTTACCTATCTTACCTTATCCTTGATGATCTGTAGGTAGGGCCCTTCACTTTGCGTGTGGTAGGAGTGGTGGGAATCACATATCTCTTGCCTCAGGAGGAGCAGCCCCTCTGCCATCCGTCTGTGGAGAGGTAATGTCACTTGTCACCACCAGGGAGCAGTGTTACGTCATTTGAGTAGTCATGATGTAACTCCTGCAGTGGGTTCAATCCACTTGAAGTCGACACTTCAGCGGTATTGACATACAAATATCTCCCGAGATGTGTAATAGATTGTCTGGCTTTTATAGATTTTTCTCTAAGAAGGTGCCGACCGCTGTGGTCATTGCCTAGATTTTCAAAAACATTACTGATATGAGAAAATTGATATTAGCTTTATTACAGCCACATTTAAAAAAGAACACTTGTTTAGTGTCAAGGTTGACATAATGCAGTTCTTGTTTGGTTTTAAAGAACTTCAAAATCTATTGTACTGTATTTCTGTGTGTTGTGCGACATTAAGGCTTTTTAAAAACATGCTGTATCCAACGTGCAGTTTCTAAAAACTAAGCATTTATCTTAATATAATGTCCGATATAATGTGGGCTTTCAATTTAACAGAGCATACAAGTCTTGTGGTCCTGGAGGGCCCCCTCATGTCAAAATTGTTGTTGAATGGGACAAGGAGACAAAAGACTAGTAAGTGGGATCTGACAATATCCAGTCACTCTCACACACACAAACACACACACACACGTCATTAAGGACAATTCTGTCATGCATGTCTTCTTTTAGAGCTGTGTATTTTAATACAGATTCATACAGTATAGTACTATAAACATCTTTCAAAGGTCTATGTAATCCCTCTGACTTGTGCAATGCTATACCTGCAGTTTGTTCAAAAGGACTGAGGATGAATACATCCCAGATGCTGAAAGTGTGCGTCAGGCAAAGGAGCAGCATCTGCAGCCTCAGACCTGTTCACTTGCCCAGTGCTTTCAACTCTACACCAAAGAGGAACAGGTAGTTTAAACATAGTGTAACAGTAGTGTAAAATGTCAGTGGTACTTATACACGTACATGGATTCATAGAGGTTTTGTAAAATGTTTTATTCTTTTCCTAGTGTTAATATTCAATGACATTTTCATCCTGCGATGAGTGAAATTTATTAACTCTAGATGGCAGCAATGAAGCTTCCTACTTCATCTGGTCTTCCATTGTTGCAAAAAAAACTAAACAAAGATGAGCCAACATTAAGTTTTTAATAGAAAGTTTTTTCACATAATTTTCAGCTTGCTCCTGATGATGCATGGCGATGTCCACATTGTAAGCAGCTTCAGCAAGGCAGCATCAAGCTCAGTCTCTGGACGCTTCCAGACATCCTCATACTTCACCTAAAGCGCTTTAGACAGGTAGAGATGATGAGATTGAGAGAATATGTCATTTCAATTTCAGTGATTTTATTTTTTTTTTATTCATTTTACAAGACCTGCTTCTAATAAAATCTAGCTTTAAAATGGATTTAAAAATGGAATGGAATTATGGAATTAAAAACTGCAAATGCTTTCTTTCTTTCAGGATGGAGATCGACGAATGAAGATGCAGAACATGGTGAAGTTCCCACTGACAGGCATGGACATGGCGCCTCATATGGTGAAGAGGAGCCAGAGTAGCTGGAGTCTCCCCTCGCACTGGTCACCATGGAGACGCCCATATGGGATGGGCCGTGATCCTGAGGACTATCTTTATGACCTGTACGCAGTGTGTAACCACCACGGGACCATGCAGGGTGGACATTACACCGGTAACAATTAAAAATATTGCTCATATTGTATTAACTAATGTGCTTAAAACCTGTCTTAGAAATATTACAATTTCATTTTATTGTGTCTTGCAGCTTATTGTAAGAATTCCATTGATGGGCAGTGGTATTGTTTTGATGATAGCGATGTTCATCCCATATCTGAGGATGAGGTTTGCAAACAGACTGCGTACATCTTGTTTTATCAAAGACGCGCCACAGTTCCATCTTGGTCTGCCAACAGTTCTGTGGGAGGTAATTTTTTTAATGACAGAAGTAATGTACATATTTGGAACTTTTGAAATGAATACATATTTCACATGTTAAATTGCTTTTTGACTGGACCTTCAGGGTCCACCAGCTCTTCCTTGTGTGAGCACTGGATAAGTCGTCTGATGGGTAGCCGACCACCAAGCCAGGCCTCATCTGGTTCCTCCAGACGCACCTCGTTGGCCTCTCTCTCAGAGTCTGCCGAGTTTGCTGCTGAACGGAGTGAGGATGATGGTAAGAGACGTTTTTCCAAAACGCAATTTTACAAATGTTTTTTTAAACATGCACTAAATATTTTCTTGTCAACTCAAATATTGATGTATGTCTTTCCATAATGCAGGCCTATCGAGTCGGCCAGCAGTAAGAGGAATGCAAAGACAAACATTCTCCTCAAGATCTTCCATTGCCAGTCCACTGGTACTCAATGAAAATGGAACTAAACCATCCTGGTCCCACTCTGCTAAGCTCCAGCTCCGTTCCAGCTCTCCCTCACGCTTCTCCCTGGAGTCCCACTCTTCATCCCCAACACTCGAGAGGATAGGAGAGGTGGTTGATAGCAAGCTGTCATCCTCCTGCTTCACTGCTTCACCTAAGCTAGAAAAAACGTCAGGGGGGAAGTCGGCCCTTGCAGCTTTGGATAGTAATCCGGGCAGTAGGAGGCTGTTAGAGCCGGTTCACTCAAAGGCGGTGGCACAGACAGAACAGGGGAGCGCCACCCAGTCTGGGGATAACAACAATGTAACCACTGCTGCTGAACAGGTTAGTCCTCGACATGGGGCAGCTGCAAAGGAGCTCAAACAAAGAAATGTTGCTGCAGATAGCACTGTTAACAAAAAGACCTCAACAAAGACTGGGCTAGGGAGTGAAAGGAGTCCCAAGAAGCGCCCAGCCACCTCCTCATCATCCAGCTCTCTCTCACCTGCATCTCCAGCCATTGACAAGTCGCCCTCTCGAACACAGACCAAAACTGCAGTATCAGTATCAAACCCCAAGGACAAAAGTGATGGACCTCCTAAAACTAGCAAGGCCATTTCCTCAAGAACAGCAACCCCTTCCAAGAAAGGATCATCCCAGAATCCAGAGTTATTACAGCCTAGTTCTGCCCAACAGAATAAGAGTGGTTCTCCTCGATTACAAAACTCTCAGAGGAAGGCATCACCCAGGGGAGGCGAGAAAAGCTCTGCCTCAGGAAGGACTAGAGCAGCAGACAGGAGCACCAGCCGTGAATCCTCACGGACTAATGCAGCATCAGAGAGGAAGGTTAATCATGGAGGTCCTCCCCCCAAATCAAGCGCTGCTAATAGAGCGGAGGCCAGGCCGGGTCGAGCTCCGGAGAACAGGGTGGTGGGCCGGAGCTCAAGCAGTAGTTCCTCCATGACTAGTCTTCGATCTTCAAGTGTAGGCGTGTCATCTTCGAGTGCAGCCCCACCACCGAAGGGACCTCGTAGAAACAGTAAGACAGAGGACAAAGGCTTATCCTTCTTTAAAACTGCTCTGAGGCCCAAAGAGATACGTAAGTCAGTGGATGGTGGGAAGGCAGGAGTCGGAGAAAGTAAAGGAAGTCCAGAGGATGGTGGTGGGGATGCAGCAAAAGAAGGAATCCCCCATGGGGCAAGTAAGAAAGCCCAGGCTTTAGAGGCCCAGGCTAATGTGAACACAGCAAAGGACAAGGAATCCTCCAAGGCATCTGTCACAGCTAAACATTCATTGCTGCCGTCCACAAAGTCGAAGCTTTCTGGAGCAGAAACAACTGAACAGTTCTCCACCAGTGCAAAAGAACATTCGAAGAAAGAGCCTGCTAAAAGCACTATGCAGTCCAGGAAGATCCCCATCAACTCAACACAAACTAGCCAGAAGTCCAAGTAACAGTATTTTAAGGACCTGATAACAATCTTTCTAGTGCAGCTCTGAGGTGTTTTAACCATCAAACTGGACCAAGTGTCTGACAACATCTTAAAAGCACCTGTAGCTTTTCAATGCCAGCTGCCCTACTGGAAATGTACTGTCCAAATTGTTAAATAGTTATTTAGGAATGGATTTTAACCAAGCACTTTGTATGGATTGCATTGATTTTGAGGAATACTATACTGTATTGTAAATAAGCATGGACTGCACATAAATTGAAATTATTGCCTTGTTCTGTCTGTAGCATAGTCGGGAGAAGTCCATCTCAGTGGAAGTTGAAAATAAATGTGACTTTCCACAAGATGGACACCACATGTAATGGTGGAAAGAAACTTTTGTGCTACATCAAACTTGGACTACTCAGTCACCAAAGGAAGTTTACTGGCAATTTTTAATATGCTGATGCAGTGCAACACTGAGTTTTTCCAAAAATCTTTGTGTACGGCTCTTGTTTAATATTGAGAGCTACAGCATATGTCAACAACAAACATCAGTGCCTCAGATAATCATAGTGAAGTATTTAATCTAAATTGTATAACTGCAGGTGTTGGTAAAATTTATAATTCAATTTTAATATTTATTAAGCACTGAAAATGTCACTTCAAGTAAAATACAATTAAGCCTATTTACCTGAACTGCTGTTTATGACTTTGACGTAGAAATTGTGCAACAGCCTTTAAAAAGTGTCATCGAGAGGCCGAGGAGGAGTGCGAATCAAGCATGTGTCGTTGGTGTTAAATGTCTGGAGACGTTGGTTTGTGCTAGTCCTCAAATGTTTGTGTTTTATTTAACAGTAATAACTTGTAACCCCTCAGATGACCTCCCACCCCTCCCCTCCTCTGACCTCCAGCTGCTGATGCCAACAATTAACCGCGGTGCCCATGTTCCTCGTGGGGATGATCCTCTTCAGACTGCCAGACATCTCCAAACATTCCTCTCAGATGAACACAGGGTTAACTTAAAAAGCCACTACGCACACAGAATACACATTCAAAGACAGCAGGATACCTTTGTTGAACACCACACACGTACATAGAGCATTATTGTGTGTTTGAGCGAGCCCACCTTTTGTCTTCACGTGTGACATCACAGCTTGTGCACATCTTTAGCTTGCATTACAGAGTAGAGAAATACTTAACTCACTGATTTAGACTGAGAAAAGAGAAATCACCTTTTCATGAAGTATGTGACAGTTGTTGCATGATAAATTGCTTATGCATGCACTTAACTATGCAACCAGATTCTTGCTAATGCCCACAATGAGTATGTAGAAGTGCTACTCTTTCATGTGTATATATTTTTAACTGTATATTTTTCCAAATGCCAGCACTGGAGAGCATGTTAAGACATCTTTTATTAAAGCTTTGTTTGCACATTTCTTCAAAAGTAATATACATTTTGTATGAATGATAAGAATTGCTCATTCATCATAGTAAACCAACTCACTTGCAAATTAATGTAAATATCTGTCTCATGTTTTTTTTTCCGTCACAGCTTTTAACAGGAGAGCTTTTATATGGCTTTGCAACAAAACATTGCTGCAGTTTACAATGTGTGGTGTACATTACTTTGATTGTTATAGTTTGAAATTTATAGTGAACGTTTCCCATTTGACCAGTTCTGCTTTGAGAGCTGGAGAAATTAAAATGACACGTTAAAAATTATATTGCACTGAAAGGCATCATAAACTAATTTACGAACAGGAAACCACATATAAATGTATTAATGACAGTAATAATAATTTACAACACAATTAGAGACCTGCTGAATGTCTAAGCATCACATTCAGGGAGGAATGTGCATAACTATTCAAGCAGCTGGACCACAGACCCATTCCTATAGCTTTCAGGCACATGGTGCAGAATAATTCTAAATATTATCTTCAGTGCCTGGTGGTGTGTTGAAACTGTGGTGTTACTCATCCAGTATATAAACTAACTTATGTTTGTCACATCATCTTCAAGTATAATGTTGCTGTGTGGATATGAGAGGGATGCAAAAATAAAAATGTTATGAAGAATGATTTATTTTCACAAATGCATGGGAATGATTAAACCTTTTTATTTTTCCATCTATACTCTGTGATATAATGTAATTTTTTGCCATGTACTGTGCGTGTTGGCATGGATTTACCAATGCAAGGCAAGTGAGCTCAAGTAAAGTGATGTAATTAAATAATGTTTTGTTGACAGATACAGCTCTGGGTGATTTGTTTTACATTTAACACACTTTGGTTCACATTTCCTGCTTTCTCCACTTGGTGGAGCTCAGTGTTTGCCTGAAAACCTCTGTAGACTCAAAAACCGGGAATTAAGGAAATAACTCAGCCTGAATTTGTCCCCGAGAAATGGCCTTCAGTGTGAACTGGGTGTGGAAGTATTAAGATATCTAGTAGCATCAAATTTAATCCTGTCAGTGAAGGAGATGATATGTTATTAAACTATAGGACCATCATTTATTTAGACCTGATTCAATTGTGGTTTTATTAGTTTGGCCCAAGGCTGGGCATACGAAGAGTTAATACTGCCTCTTTGTCTTTCTATTCTTGTAATTTTGTATAACAGTCATCAGTTTGGGGAATTACATTTTCACCCTCTCACTTCTCACCTCTTGTGCAGTCTGAGAAGTGATGAAATTTTAAAAATTGCCTGTGGTGTGATGGGGCTGCGACATGTAGCAGGAGGGGTATGTATTGCTTATCTTAACAGAACTTAAAATTTGTCCCATATTCTAAAGAAAAATGCAACTAAATTACTAATTACTAAATTAGTATGCATGTATGTAACTAAAAAATTCACAGACTGCAACCCAGCACAAGATCATTCTGTAGAGGCGCCAAGGTCCTCTGCTGAAATCAATAATCACTTGCCAATTGTATCTGTTCCTTGAGAACATCATTAGCAGGACCTCAGTGGTGATTACAGCCACTTTTATCTGGATTGAAAACACAAACCATGACATTACCCTTTTTGACTCCTGATCATAATGCATCTAAAATGTCAAATTAGTTTACATGATTTGTTTTTGCTACATTAATGTGCTTGCTGCATTGTAGAGAAGCAATCTAATCGTATTGATCAATCCAATCACTGTATGTCTCGGGGCCAAATTCAGTTCTTAATGCTGCGGCTCCATTTTGAGGCACTGTCTCCCTGGACAAAAGAAGACAATGAGCAGGATCCCAATGGTTAACCTTTACTTTATTACTGCTTGCTGTTTGGATAGATCGATCCATTGACCACAAGGTGGCAAAGGTGATATAGAGGGGGTGGACATTATATCATAAACACATCTTTAATATAACACATACAGTATAATCTAATCTAAAAGCCCTGCAACACTGTGAACTTTGCTATATATTGTTCGGTTTTCAGGTTGCTGCTTTAAAATAAAATAAAATTTGTAGGTCTCGTGTTTGTGGTGTCTTAGCTATACATCAAAACTCAGTACATGAAATTGCAAAACAATACAACACACACTAAAGTCCCATAAAAATGACAGAGGAGTTAAGTTGCCACAGGATATTCCTTAGGTTAACAGGCCTATATGTTATCAATACAAAGGACAGACAGAAAACCCAAAGGAGTCTGTGACATTTTACAGCACACTTAAGAATTTCATCTGCATATAATTTGCCCCCTATTGATAGAAAACACAAGAAGCAAGTGGAAGCAGCTGAGTCTTGTCATTTTACATACAAGGTGTACAATGAAATTGCATCAGATGGTCAGATGGAGGGCTAGTCCTGTTTAACTAGACTGCCTGGAGGAACCCTACACAAGGAGAGAACATGCAAACCCCTTGTCAAGTCTGGGGATTGAACCACGGACTGTGTTGCTGTGAGGTAAGAGTGCTAACCACTCTGCCGCTGTATTGGCCCTATATGTTGGTGTTTACAGAGCAGAAAGTTGGTATTTATAGATCAGTAATAATTCTGAAGTGCTTTGCAGCAAAAAATCCTTTTGAGTAATTTAATAAATTTTATGTTTCCTCAGAACAGACGTAAAAGAATCGACCAGTACTGTGTTATGATGGCATACTGTTCTATTGAAGAGTCATAATGACTGTTTGAAAGTGAGACAATGTGAATTCATACAAGAAGAAATAGCATGTTCATTCTCTTAGCTGCATCGTCAAGCATTAAAATTAACATTTTTATAATTTGACCGGCCTGTACTCCTTACATTTTTTTAGATTGATGACCACAAAATGACAAATTCTCCAATTAGCTCTATGCAATTTACTACCTACATGTGACTAAAAGTAGTCTCAATGTGACTTTCTCCCTGCCGAATGAAAAACAAATTCAATAATTCACTTGTTTCTGGAGAGACCATGTTAATTATTTCTCTTCTCTTGAGTCCAGTGATGCAGTACTTTAGTTCCATTTTAATTGGAGATCAAAAATCCAGCAAGCTATGAGTGGAGTTGGAGAGAGAGCTGCTTTTTAGGCAATGCAATATACATGATTGAATTACATAACACCAAGCACTGAGTGGTGCCTTGAAAACAACTTTAGCACCCGATGAGAGTGTGCTGTTTGTGGCCTGGAGGAATTAGTCCTCATAGGACCTTCCAGGGGTCCTTTGCGACCGCAAATGCCTTTCTATGCATTAGAACAGCAGGAGAGTATAATCTCCATAGTTTCTCTGTCAAGCGTTTTACCAGCTCTAGGCCTTAATTGCAAGATGGTTTTAATTTAGTGTATTTTTCCTCGAACTGTAGTTATTAATTTATTCACTGACATTTGAGGCGACCAAAGCATCGTTCTGCTTAAGTTAGCAGAGGATACACTTATTAAAACCTTAACCTGTTAAATGTCTGAGATCCAGCAGCTATATTCCTCCCACACACTGCACATTCATTTGTCCTACATAATGCACAGTGGTGGGTAGCTGGACTCATCGGGATGCTAGAGAGCAAGGTGTAAAGTGTCAAAGTTGGACACACAGCAAGCGCATGTCTGCCACGCTTCCTCTGACACTCATCCTACACCATTGGCTGTGCGAGGAATGATTGACTGAAAGGTTGATTATGCTTCCTTCCAGCCAGGTGGCTGGCAGGCAGAGAGACGCATATCACCAGATTGCTGCATCAGCCAAAGTGTGAGGCCACAGTTTCTGGCATCAGCGTGTCTGGACGAACATCACAGGAATAATAAAAAGATGCAGGGATGTCAATCATGAACCAAATGTGTCTGTTTAGTTGTTGATCCTCTTTTTTTCCTGTTCAGTTGGCAGCAGTCTCTCCATCTTGTATCTTGTGTCATTAGAGACGTTTGCCTTTTGAGCAAAGCTGAGATGGAAGACAGACGAGGCAGCCTGGGTAAAAAACTCAGGTTCTTGGGTTGTTGTGGGAGAGGGGGAAACTCTTTGATGTTGTGGAGCTTCGTGGAGGCAAATAACACACTTTGATATTTCATAAGCCATCTCTTTAAAAAAAATACATGTGGGCACAAACAGACAGCACAGATATCCACGCACACATTCTGTCAAAGATTAGATTTGAATTACCACTCAGCTGAAAGATCTGCAGTTATTTTGGCTGCAGATATTTGTCTTACACACAGCAGTTCCTGAAAGTTCCAATTTCCCAGAGAACCGGTGAGTGAATTTCTGTCCTGTTTGATTTTCTAAGGAAGATAAATTAGTGTTTGGATGAACATAAAAGGTAATGTATTCATAAAAGCTGTGATGAGTGCAGCTGTCTGCAGCATCTGACATCCAATCTGAGGCAAGCCGCCCAGGGAAGTTGGACCATCCTCCCCTGTGAGAGAAAGAGAGAGAGTGTGTGTGTGTGTATGTGTGCGCACATGTGTGTGTGTTTGTGTGTGTATGTGTGCGTGTGTGTGTACATGTATGTTGATGTTTATGGGCACAACAAAGAAGTCATCGTCAAAGTACAATTAAACTTTTCTGAACAAACGCACTGGCAGCAAGTAGGAAAGATGAAACGTTGAAGTGAGACTAACTGCTGTTTACAGTAATGGTCGTTTGAAATCAATATTTGAATAAAGAGACACTTTTGTTTATTCATTATGATTTCATGATTAATAGTTGATCAAAAATAGGAGCCTGATATTTAACAAATACAAATCGATCGTGCTTATTTATTTATTTTTGGCCTGCAGGAAATTTCGTAACATGATATTAGATCCTAACTTCTTGTGTATAATTGGAAAAATAATATATCAGAAACACAATCATTATTTGCAGATCACAAATGTTGTAATACACAGAGCTGGTTACAACCAAGTTTGTGCAGCTTTTCAGAAATCTATGTGTGCACCTACTCTGACACATTTCTATTTTCAACATTAGTTACTTATATTTGATATTTCTACTGCAGTATATTTCAAGGCATTTGTTCAACCAACCAAGACTGGCACTTAATTTAAAACAAGTAAGAGTAAGCAGGAACATCCGATAATGAACCTCGAGATTGTCATCCAGGTTCAGTTTGTCTCTCCTTTTAGGCTGCTCCGTGTGTTGATAAAAACAAAGCAAAAACACGCAGTTTTCCCAGTGGTTAGAATGCTGCATAGAAATGGCAGCACTACTGATGAAATGTCCCATTTGCTAATGATTTGGTTGGAGATGTGTTCATTACCTGAAAGAACTGTTGGGGCATTACCACCTACATGCAGAGCCATTCTACCTGACTTGCCTCATTGCAAGGCTTTGCAAGGCTCCCTGCTTAGAGAGCACTGCCACATGATGTAAAATCTCCATCAAAATCCTAATGCACTGCATGTCGACTCAGGTGTGGTCTGGAGTCTAGGGGCTGCTGATACATCAAATGTGTTTTGGTTTGCTGCGGATGTAAGGTTCATCTGGAGGCAGGCTTGGGATGAGGCTTGTTATTCTCCTCAGTGAGACATGAGCCACACACTCTAATTAGAACACATCTCCTGGTGAGAGAGATGCTGAGGTCTGACTACTCCTCCAGTCTAATCAGCTTTCTACCTCACTTTAGCTGCTCCACAGAAAACCGACTCTTGCTCGTCTGACAAACGGATACAACAAAAAGGAGATGGCACTGAACAACTGTTTCTAATTTGGAGGACTTTGCAGAACTTCAGAGATCTAAATCTTAAACGGGTGTGTGCCCAACAAAATCTTACATTCGCCGTCTTCCTCTCACTCTTTGCTGGAGACAAATGAAAAAGAAGGGGCCAGGTGGTTGTCAATTTATAAAATAGGTGCAAAGGTTTGAATGCAAATCAAAACTGGCTATCAGTTCTTAAGTATGTGCAGTATGTGCACTAAAGATCTGGGCAACATTTAAAATTTCATTTTATTTGAAACATGTATCTATTATAGTTTCCTTCACCACTTCCCCAGTTTCCTCCATAATAAGGCACATTACATGTACACTCTTATTAGGTGTCATCCCTGCCGACTGCAGTTCTAACATTGGACTGCAAGTACTTGTAGAACATGTATCATTAGGTACTCGAGACTGCAGCCACTGTTGTTGGCACTTCATTTTAATTTGGCTCCTAAGCCACTGGTGATTTTGACCACTGGGACATCCTGTCGGCTGCAGAACTTAAACTATTCTGAAGCATTAGGACTGAACGGGCTACACTGCTGCTGAATCCCCGCCTCTGCAGTGTCAGCTGCTGTCTCACTCGAATACTGGGGAACCTCATTCTATCTCATGTGAACATCCCGAGCAACACAGGAAACACACTGTGCCAGTGTGTTCTATTTTAACTCATTGCCACTTAAATAGAGCATACATGTAAGCATACTATGTCAACTATTGATTGTATGTGAAAATTATATTTTCGAGGAGAATTTCTCTTTGTCACTACTTCTGTCTTACTTCTGTGCTCATTAAAAAAAGAAAAGTGGGAATGTTTGAAACTAGTTTAACCGACAGGGATTCTTTAGGATCAATTATAGCATCTGAAGGAGCATCATGGGGCATTTAAACACTTAACTGCTGTCTTCAGCCACTGTGCTTGATCGTATGTACATATTTGTGCTGCTTTAGAAAAATTTATACCTTTTGTATTTTCAATTTCCCCCTTCTAGTAAAAAATATTAATCATGCTATATCACCATTTTCAAAAATTACTATAAAAGCTCAAGCTCTCGGTGGAGTGTGAAAGATAAAGAGAACAATATGTGTCTGCTTTTGTCCTTGAAGTCTTATCAAGTCTTGCCAATAACCTGTGGTTATCAACAGAACACATTAGTATGAACTGAATCCTTCAGCTCCTTCAGGTGTTTTGAGCATTTAGTAATTATCAGGGATCTCCATAGGGATAGAATGATGAATATTGGACTATATAGGAACAATCTTTTGATTCAAAATATAATTGAAATATTCAACACATTAAACTGTGCACACAGATCTGTTTTGAGTGGATCATTTAGTTGTGGCATTTCACAACAAGAAGAAAAAATATTAGCACAATATTCACACATCAGTTTTAACAAATACTCATTAAGCTTAACAAGCTCCTCATTAGCTTGAGTGCAAATAGGTCACGTTATAGTTCTCTGAAATCCAAAGGATTTGATTATTTGCATGGGCTGCTTCCTGAGGGAATTCATATTTGAAAAGAAAGCTGAATGTGTGCATGTGCGTGTATGTATGTATGTGTGAGAGAGAGAGATTTGACCTGCGAGAAATCTCTGGAGAGCCGTTCACTAGAAGAGCCTAATCAGACTCTGGCTGATGCTTGTTCTAGGGGATTGCTCCTCTCCAGCCCTCAGGCCTAATTAGGACCCATGTGTACCATATAGAGAGTTGCCGCTCAACGTGACGACTGGATAGATGGTCACCTGTGCGAGCTCAATAACCCACAAAAGCAAGCTGCTGTATGGGGAACATGATGACAAGCAGGGCCACACTGCCCATACGCCCCCACCAGGAGGTCGTATGAGTTTAATGAATGCTAGGACAAGGAGGGAGATGGCGAGTGGAAGAGAAGCTGTGAGAGAGAAAAGGCAGACGTCTGGGCTGAGAGACAGTCACACAGAGCGTCTTTTATGATTTTCCTCTTAACAATGCAATGTGACCATTTGCAGGAGAATGAGGAGAAAGGGAGGCTGAACATATAGTAGAGTAAAAATAAAAAACAGGTTTCAGACTTCCTGAGCTCAACTTGCTGGATCGTCAAACACCAAGGAATCTTCAAAGGGTAGTCTGTTACATGCAAATTTCAAAAAGGTCTCAGATGAAGTAGTATTCAAACAGATAAAAGTACTAGACTTCTGAGGTATGTAGATAACAGAGAGGAGCAACGTGTCCTACATTTCAGTGGAAGCCAAATCATTATTAATGAGCATTATTAGTTAGGAAAACACATTCTAAGAGTTCAGCCTTCCAATGTCTACAGCATTTCTAATCATATTGAAAGATACACATTAAAATGCTGAGTAAGTGTCTTTCTAATCATAGTCAGAAACCTTCAGTGAACCTTTGCGGTCGTTATGCACAGTCCATGTGTCTGCTTCCTGTGCTAGGGTCTAAAATTATTGATATTGACTCTGCCTGTAGTTGTGTGTTATGAGCTCCATAATTTTGCTCTTAGGACCATAATATAACTCTCTTATTTGGTGACATCCACAATTTGAAGTGCAAGTATTTTACACATGTAAATAGTAACTACAGGTTAGATACAATCCATTACGATTAATTACACCAAAACGTGGTGAACAAAGACCTCTTTGTTTTGAACATTGGCTTTTACTTTAACTTGTATTAATGATGCACGTTTTTCAGGGCAAATAAGAGAAATTACTGAATGTTGTTAATGATGTGATGTGATGTGATGAAAAAAAAGCAGCATTTGTTCTCCAACATCAGTCGTTCTCAATGTCAAATAGCTTCTTTATTGGATACCAGAACTGTTTAATATGTCTTTAAACACAACTATTTTAGTTATAGTTATTACCATTAAGGCCGGACTGAGCAGCAATTCTATAAAAAAAAAAAGATAACTATATTAATAAGCACTCCCAATTTTATATAATATTAATATTATTGTTGCTATAAAAATTAAATAGTCAAAGATATTACGGTCTCATTCTTTACCTCTTGCCTTCTTCCCCTGTTCTGTACTAGGAGCATATTCACTAAATTATTAAAATGCACTAAAATATAGTGGAATCTAAACGGTAACTATAATAATATCATGTTGTTATATGGAAAATAAGTGCCCCAATCATTTACTGTATACATGCTCTTTTAAACTCCTATTCTTATATAACGTATAGATTTTTTTCTTTTGTTTTTGCAGAAGTGTATCAGCTTGGCTAGATCTCAAACAGACCTGGCTTTAGTATTCATATCATGTAGCCAAATCCAAACTTTTCACTGCAATCATGTGACATGCAGTCCTGGAATCTGTTTGATAACCTGCCATGACTAGGTGTTCCCTGCTTTGTCTTTGAGAAAGTGATTGAAATTCCTTACACCTACACCCACTCATGCACCTACCACCGCCGCAGCACACAACAAACCTTGCAAAAGGCAATAACCCTCAAAGGATATGTTCTCACCAGCAGCAAGACAAACGCAATAACTGTAAGTGGTCTAATCTGTTGAAAAGCAACTATCCCACTAACTAGATGTGAAAAGGGCACAGATCCAACCATTTTCTGAGAACTTCAATCATGATGCCAGTTTACAGTTGAAAGGACCATTGTTTGATTTGGGCCATTTATGAATGTCAAGCAAAAGCAACGAGTAGGAGGGGATTAAAAATCCTGATTCAGCATGCATTTGTGAAATTCATTTATCAAGGCCAAGGCATCAGATGTGACAATTTAAAAAAACAAAACATATATTTGTGCTTCTGTTTCATTTAATGAGGTTCATGGACAAACACTGTGTGTGAGCCAGTGATAAAATACTTCTGTAATAAAAATATAGAAATGGTTTTGCAAATAAAGTACAGAATACAAAGTGAAGTGCATGTTACAGTATAGACTAACCTATTTGGCTCAAGCTGAAAATAATTTGAAGAAAAGAGAGAAAGCATTCACCCTAGAAAGTGATGAGACCAACAGTAAGTAACATTAGATGGTTCCTACTGCCGTTATGGCTTTACATTTAAGATTTAACACCACAGTGCTGCAGCTTAATTCTGCTCTCCCTGAAGACTTCACTGACATTTCCAAGGTCTTGCTTTCAAACCATCCTTTGATTAGTGAAGTAGGTTTTAAGAGGAACTAATCCTGTTCCGTGGAACTTCCTCTTTTTTAGTAACCAGTCAGCAAATTGGGAATCTACTTATAATATGCAGTATTAATATTAGTTATATCTATTCTAGCAACAAGGAGGAGGCTGATACTGGCTGGTAACTGATCAACAGTGCGAAAGCAGTATCATCCAAGCTTTTTTTTTGTTCATTAGTGTCGTTTCAAAGAACAATACTGCTTTTGGTGCAGCACTCACAAAATTGTCTGGAGACTGCTGATAGTAGCCATACAATTTTACTGCAGTCAAATCATGTTTGAAAGAACCTTTGTGGAACACAAAAATCTTCTTCCATTGAATTTATCTCAAGCATCTATTCCCACTTGAAATCATGGCCCACCATTTCATAAAACTTGACATTGTAAGGTCTATAGAAGTCTCGCAGTTGCTCAATAGCATCTCTGTCTATTTGCACATGAGTTCTGCCCTTGGACTTGCCAAGGCAGCGGGGAGATCCGCTGCTTTCCGGCTTCTTAAGGCAAGGGAAGCCTTTGGTGCGGTTGAAATAGAAGTGTTTGTCAGTGACAATGCGCTTCAACCCAAGGAAGTCTTGCACCCGAGCCAACTCGCCTGCTGGGTCTGTGATAAGACGTTCTCCGCTCACAAAGTGGATTTGAGCCAGGGGGAAGTAGTGGAGCCAGTTTTCAAGGTGCAGAGCATACAGTCCTATCCGAATGGCATTCCAGGACATATCCACAATGCCCAGGGTCTGGTTTCTGAAGGCCAGCTCTTGGAAACTTGGCAGGTCAGGAGTTTTAGTTAAAGTCTGAGTGTAATCGGATATTGCGCGAGTGACGGGGTCCCGCACCACCACAATGAGTTTGGTGTCTCTCGACATGGCAGAGATCCGATGCGGTGTTTCTTTTGTCACGAAGTAGCTGGGCGTCTTCTCCATTGTGATTTGGCTTTCAAGAGTCCTTGGCATTAAACCTCTGAATGAAAGATGAAAACACAAGGTAAACGTCCCAGTTAAATAAAGGGTTCTCATTTGCATTGTCATTACTTTAAAAGTTTTTTAAATCACATTTCCTTGCTATTTTGAATAGATTAAATTACGGAAAAGGCTTACAGATTTAGAAAAGGACATAATGTCCTTGCATCCCCTCTGTCAAAAGGAAAAGTGTGTATTAGATGTCTATTTAGGGCAGCACTACGTAAGTGAGTTGGAAAGGAACAAAACCACCCTAAGTGAGAAGCTCCAGTTTGGCTGTGAACCCAGTTTCTTGATGTAAATGATTATAGGAACACTGAAGAAAAGTCATAGTAGCCTGTCGTCACTGGAGACCTGTCTTGCAGACAGCTCTACTGTGCATCAGCTCAGGATGGTTCAAGAGTAATAAATCACTGTGAATGCAAACAGAACACATATAGCAGGGTGACACTGTTAGGTTACTTCTGGGTCTTCAAAGTAGGACATTGTGGAAATAATGTGGTTTGCCTTCAGGGACTGAAAGTTTGAACAGTGATTGGAAACCATCAAAAAGCACAGACAGATTGTTCACTCTGTTGTTTTGTTTGACTAACGGATTTATTGCCATTTATCATGAAATGTCTTAATTGGTCTGAGGAGGAGTTCAGCAACTAAAGTTACAATAATATTTAGACAAAGACAAATTCTCCACATTTTTTGGGGGGGGGGGGGGCTGTGGAGAGTAGCCTCCTGCCCACACGTCAAAGTGTCTTAGGACAGTGCAACGAAAAGTCTTTTGGTGTACCTGTCCAACAACTACGGTTCTGTGGGGATCAATAAAGTGTCCATTAAAATTTTTTATGAATGAGAACAGTAGGCGAGTGAATTTTTGAAATTTTGTACTAAAAGATGAGTTTGGCATCTCATTGGAATCTATTTTACTAAGTGTTTAGTAATCGAATTATTGCAGCTTTAAATAAAGGCTCATACATAATGAAATCTTTCAAATGATAATAAGCTGTTGTTTCAAAATAAATATCAAACAAACCTTGAAAAATATCACTGGATTCTGTGGGTTGTTTGTTTTCAACCCATTCATCTCAATGTCCCCTGTCTGATAAGCAGCTGCAACATGGCAACTTGACTGAAACAAGAGGGTGATACATCATGTCTAAACTAACAGAACGTACATTGGCTACATTACACTGTACCATAGTCTAAACAGCTGGAATCAGCCAAATAAACGTGCACTACCCTAAATTATTTTCTGTGCTTACATTACATTACTATAGTTTGTTTCATCCCGAACGATTATAACAGTTTCTTCTGTTTTCCGCAAGGTGTGGACCTCACCCTGCACTGTAGCCTTTAGAGCAGATCTTCTTATTTATTCTCACCAGTCAAGTCGCCATCCGAAGCCTCCATGACGGGAAAGTTAACATCAGGGATCTTATCTCTGCCCTATTCTCTTGATTTCTATTTTGCATCAAACTAATCATAAACCCAGCACGAACAATCCCACATCGAGCACGAAACTATCACTGTTCTGAACGGTAATTTGACCTTTGTTGACAGTTGTTTACAAGTGAGGCTCAGAGAGGCAACCCTGTATTTGAAAGCAATCCTCGGAAGTCAGTGAGCTGGTATTTGACCTTTTCTCGACAGCTTTGACAGCTGACAATCAAACTACGGTAATGGACTAGAGTTCACATCTCCAGGACACATCTCTGAGATAAAAGAGTTTCAGCCATCCTGTAGAGTGCCAATTACTGGAGATAGTTTCAGCCTATAATTATTTTATAATACTACAGAGACACATGCCTCCTGGTGGGAACATGACAGCCAATCATTAACATGAGTGTATTTGAAAGTACTGTGGATCTCTGTGTGAGTGTGCATGATTGGTTGTCTGTTTGTGTGCATACATTTATGCAAAACTGCTCACTGCTTATGACTAAAGTGTAACAATCTGTAATTAAGAAGATTCAATAATAATGTGGAGCTTTTATGTATGGGGTACTGTACAGTATAGAGACAGGTACTTGACGATCACACAAAGTAATGTGAAGGGGGATGTAGCTTTTTGAAGGTGTTTTATTTAGCGTTTTAAAAACAATAAATCATGCATTTTTGAAATATTACCATAAACAAGACAATAGCTCAGAGGCCTGGCAGCTACTTGCACAGTACAATTTACACCGCTTGCCTCCAGAGGTTGGAATTTATGCGAAATATGATGAATGACTCCACAGTACATCAAAAAAAAGGGGGCTATTGTTTGCAAACGCTCTGTAAACAGAGCTCATGTCTCCAAAGTTTCTAGCAAAACAAAAACGAAATGAGTCGAGAGACTGCTTGTTTATCCACCTCAGAACAAAGTGTAGTGTGCACAGAGAGGCACCCAGCAGTGGGAGGGGGACCAGGACTGCGCAGATTCAGAAGACAGATGTCTGAATTTATCTCAGCTTTCATGTTTCCATAAATTATCTCATTTGTGTCGCTTTCTTTTCAAAGAAAAGACACTCTTTACTGCAGAATCTCAATCAGTATTTGTTAATGAATCATACCAACACTCCCAAGTACATCATCGGCCATAACCCATACATTTTTGGAATTTAAAGTGTTTGACGGGCCCCAAGAAAGTAAAAAAAAACACAAAAACTATTATTTAAGTCATTTAGGAAATTATTACAAAAACACCTAAAGAATTGGAAAGAAAATAGCTATATTTCAGTTTCAATGTCCACAGTGTATCACTTCAGCAATGTCTAATGTTTTGTCACAAACCTGATTAAACTGTTAAAGATCTGATTTGAAGATTTTGTGCGGCTCATAATGCACAGGTGAGACTTTCTTACCTGTACCACTCCAGACCTCTATCATAGTTCCTGTCGAAGAAATGGGTCTCTGTTCCAGCTGCTCGCACATCTGGATGAATTCTTATGAACTCCAGGACAGCTCTGGTTCCTCCCTTTTTCACACCAACTATGATCGCATTTGGTAACTTTTTATTCCCAAACTTGAAATAACCCATGGGGGGACTGGGTGTGTCGTTCCTGACCATGTGGTGAGTCGAAGCAGGTCTTTGCTCGCCTGTTAGTCGAGATGCCGCAACACTGCTCGCTTTTGGTAAAACGCAGGAGGGAGATTTCTGAAGGCGCCGTTTTGCTCCATCGGCCAGGACGCGCTGACAGCTCGGCGTCAGATCACCTGACTTTTGCATGCTGGTATTAACAGGGAACAATGTCCAGTAGCACAAATATGAAAGAAGAAGGGATAACAAGCCAATAGATGTCCGTGTGAGCCTGTGTGAGAAGGGAAGAAGTCGATTGAAGAGGAGCACACATGCCATCTCTCCACGGATATGAACATTTTCTAAATGAGTTTGCGTTCCGTCCTTTCTGGTTCTTTTAGTCGCTTAAGTGTCTGAGCTGCTCATCGTCTCCATGGCAGAAATAAAAAACTTCAGTCAGGTGCTAGTCAACACTTCCATCACTTGATCACGGAGTATGTTAAGACAATCCATCAATGTCCCATCTGTTCAGTTCATTAAATGAAAAGTCGCCCTTGGCTGAGCGCTGACTTGGGAAGTGAGGTCCTGCTTTTAAACTCCTGGACGCCTCCATGGTCATCCTGTCCGTGTGAGACGCCCTGATGAGAGCGCTCTCCGCCAACTTGAGCGGACTACCAGCTTAGAACCGGCTCAACGACAGAAAAATGTTTCCACACGGTGACGTCAGAGCAACTTTGCATTCAGCTCTCTTCTCTTTCATCTGACTTGACTCAATTCCTAACATGCACATTTCCGTTTTGCCACACCACACAACATGGCCTATAGACTATTTTTGCCAGCTGGAGGCAGGTTTGCATGCGCCTGATGTAAGGAGTTGAGGCTGAAGCAACAAATAAAAATTTCAAGATGAAACCCATCCACAAACATCCATAATTTAATACATCCATGATACTAACCAATAGAAACCCAGCCCTCCACCTAGAAAAAACTGGGCTATGCCGTGTTGGAGCTGCTTTGTTCCTGTTGCACTAATCAGCACTCTTTTCTGTTTACGTGACCTCAGGTCAGCTGTCACTGTTGCTTCACTTTAACCAGTGTTTAAAATCACCCAGTGTTTAAAATGAGCACTTAAAGTCTTGCATTTGGACATCCAGGACTCCATCATAATTAAGCCCCATCTTGTTCCAAAGGGAAGATCATTGTGAAAGCACCATAACAGCTTTGTTTTTCAAGTTCAAGAAGAAAGAGTTTTCTCAGGTTGTCTAATGTTGATATTTCACTTTCGGACTATCATATCATGTACAAATATATTTTAAGCAAAAATGAACAGTATTCAAGCTCACAAATCTACAGAACTCATTAAATAGGAGATCTATAGTGATTTAGTTAAATAATACCACACCCAGAATTACCCAGAATTTCCTAAAGCCTCCATGGACCCTGAGCATTGCTGGATAAATCTACTTTGGGATCCTGGGGCTGAAATGAGGTTCAGCTGGGGCCACTATTAGCCCCTTGCTCTAATCAGTTTGCTAAGTGGCTGTTTGATTTCCACATTCCTTCTAGAGCACAGAATCAGATGAACTAATGACAGTCTTAAACCTGGGTTTTATTTTTGTCTAATAACTTCTCAGATAGGGCTTTAAAGATCAGGTGCAGAAACCACATTGTTATGTCAGCTAATACTGAGCTTACTTCCATTACTATTCACTTCATTTATCAGAAATCAGTTGTAAACCTGAAGCTTCAAACCTGTAATCTCATCCTTGGTGTTTGACATCCTTTCCCCCTAGCAGAGGAAGTGTTGGAGAGTTGGGGTGAACAGTGTGTGCAGAGCAGGTCATCCCTCTTAGTTTCCTGATGACTGATACAAATGCAGACAAGCCCGAGGTGGAAACAGAATAGGATAAAAACTCCAAGTACTGCAGAGACGCACAGGGAGGAGTTGAAGTGTCACTGTGGTGCTCCCGCGGGTGTCTGCGCCCAATCTCAGAGGTCTCTGATTAAAGAATGATTTATAGGGCCTGGTGGGAGAGGCCCGCTCAGCAATCTGTCTAGTGAATGAGATTTTTCCTCAGGAAGAGGGCGGGTAAATCAAACCTTAGGACGAGAAGCCCGCGATAGGGCTCGGTGATTAAATGTTATAATCATCTGTGTTGAGTGTGTGGCTTGGTTTTGCAGTGGCACTATCAAGAATACTGATACTTAAAATCAGTTTACAACTTGTTTATTACAAAAGAAACTATGATTCTTTTGCACTGACATAAACTATGACAGTTTAATTCAATGTCATCTTTTTACATCTGCCTGGGAAAATCAGATGAGGGGACACAACCTTTTTGAGAAGAAAATGCAAAAGAACCTTTCAGGGGACAAACAAACAAAATAATTTATCTTACAACAAGCAAAGTATTTTTATTGTATATTTTTGTGGCCATAGTTGGTACACTGACCACTCCTGCAGAACTGCTCATTTGTCAGAGGTAAGAAAAGCCTGAGGGGGATGTCAGCCTGTCTTCACTTTGATCAGACACTGGGTGCAGCTACAGATAAT
The DNA here is from genome assembly GCF_033026475.1 of Channa argus. Classification (NCBI taxonomy): domain Eukaryota; kingdom Metazoa; phylum Chordata; class Actinopteri; order Anabantiformes; family Channidae; genus Channa; species Channa argus. Next base: position 11,676,296 of record NC_090216.1, on the reverse strand, counting down.
CCACACAATTCTGACTTACAGATGGATGAAGAGTCACTGTGAAATTTTTTATATAGTGTCAAACACGCACCTGTACTGCTGTTTTAGGGTTTGATTTTGTGTGCTAGTCAGAATATCAGTCAACAAATTACAAAGGATAGAAATGCTGTTGTCAGGCTTCATTTAATCCTGTAGACCAGTAGTCCAGGAACTAACCACATGATCAGTTATGGTAAAGAAACTGTGGGCCGAGAGTAAAACTACAGTATGTTGTTCCTACAGGTAAAGCAGAATGGGATTGTGATGATTTCACAATATCCAGATTAAGGTAATCCTGAGTAAATCTCACACACTTTATCCCATTAAACGAGAAATATGTGTTTCGTTCATTTCAAATTTCCTTCTTCCTTTGGTGACGGTTCAAAAACTGAGGCTTTAAAAAGAACCAATAATGTTACAATTGTGACACCTGCTGGTCAGATTACGGTAACACATATTCCCACACGATGCGCAGCTTCTTTATTTAAAGGGAAAGTGAAAGGTTTCAAAGCCTAAACGCTGGACTTCCTGTAAATATCAGAAACGGAAAGAGCACGTAACAACACGATTGCTGCCAGAAAGAAACACAAACAGTAAGTTGACTAAAAATAATCGATATTTTTGAACATATTTGTGGCGATATGGTTTCATCTTATTGTTTCATTAGTTTTTGCAGCACTGGCTGTTATCGAAAAAAGTAATGTCGTGGAGTGCACACACACACATTCATACACACCCATTACAGCTACAAAGACATATTTCAGTTCAGTTAACATGGTGCACTGACTTAAGATTCACTTGAACTTAAAAGTATTACTAATAGTACCGAACTGACACAATAACGTTTTGTATGTATTATGAGTTGTGAAAGTGTGTTTTTTCTTTTTTTTTTTTTTTTCATTTTCAGGTAAAATGCCAAAGGCAAAGGTTTACGTATTAACAGCCGGGAACACTTTGGGGTGTCATGAGAAATTTCTTACAAAAGTGAAGAAAAAAATAAGTGCTAAAGTCATGCAAAACCCTGAGGACAGTGATGTAGCTTTTGTTTTCTGTCCCATTGTCAGTCGTTTTGAGTCTGACGTTACATCTGCGTTGTCCATCATCCCAGGTAAATGTGCAGACACTGCAATGCAAGAAAAATGTCATGTTGTGTTTTGTCCTTTAGTTGCAAACTATGAGCTGTGTTTTGTCTCTCTGTGCAAAAGATAAAGCTCCTCGGAATGTGATTCTGGTGGCAATGCATCACACATTTGACCCAAACTACGTTTTACCATCCCAAAGAGAGCTGGACAACCCTGCAGTCACTCTTCTGGTGGACTGTCTGTTTTTCGAGAATAAAGGGCTTTTAAAATGTCCCCGCAATAAAATTGCAATCAAGGCTGTCACGAAGCAGGTAAACACACATGTTAAGTGTTAAGTGTAATATTCCATTGGTATGTTGTTAGTACTGTGATACATCCATTAACATGATCATGTTTCGTCATTGTCAAGGTTAAAATGAAAAGAGGTGTGTGTCCTTTTAATAGAGGACAGCTGGAGGCAGTGATGGACACAGGTGTCCAAGTTGTGTCTCCAGTTTCTCTTAAATACCTGTCACTGAGGACAACCTAAGAGTTTCCCAGTATTTGCTCAGGAAAGGACTTAGTAAATGAGTAATTAAGACAATTTGCTCTATTTTCAGTCACAGATTAAATGTTTTTCTTAAACTTTTAGACATATTCTTAATTGTATTTGTATTTGTATTTTTAAATTGTCACAGTTATTGTACTTCAATTTAAAGCTTAATCAGGAAACCATATAATTCTGCTGATGAGATACAACAGTAAACAAAAGTACTTAAATCTACAATAAACTATACATTCCCTTTTCCATATATTTCTTTACTCTTTTTGGATGTTTAACATATTTCTTATTGAGTTTGATTTACTTTACTCTTCTATTTTGCAGCTAAAACAAAAATCAACAAGAGGTCTGTGATCCACTGTGGCGAACCTGAACTCACGGGATAAGCCAAAATGACAAAACAAACAAAAAAACAACAACAAAAAAAATAAAGTGAAAATGAAGTGAAGAAATCAAGTGAAAGAAAAGAGGGGAAAAAAACAAAGTAGAAGAATTGAAAAAAAATATCAACTAAATTAAATGGATAAAAAAGTGAGGGGATGAAAAGCATCAATATTCACACACAAACAAGATCTCAAAAATCAAGAAGGATTTATTACTCAGATGGCTTCTGTGGGATTTGGAGGAAGAGGACACCTCAGTGTTATTTTACATACCCATGGTTTAACTGTATTCTTTTAACATATGTGCCGTTTTTTTTATTTTCATGAAAATTTTCCATGTAAGCTGCACGGAATTGTGCAGTGTGTGCATTCACGCTTTGGGCCCCACATTTTTCTGTGTAAAATGTCTGTCTTATAGTTGTTGAGGTATTAAAACCTTTCCTTTACTTCTGCATGTGGTAAAAACGCGCGACTGAAATTTGAACATTTTGTACAAATTCTGCTGAAACATCGCCTTGAAACACTGTTGGGCATGTTTCCCCTGCCAGTTCTTGTAAATTGTGTACGTACTGTATGATGGTTTGACCTGCTGACTGTAGTTCTTATAACCTTGGAATAATAATCATTCTGTACAATTCTTGTATTCGTTCATATGCTGACCCATATTTTTTCCATGCCCTGGTATGGGATGCCTTGTGCACCCTGTGGCTCAAATTCAATACTTAAGTAAAATTGCAAGCATTAGCTGGGAGAAATCTCCACTACAAGTATTAGTGGGAATGTTTTACTCAACTAAATGAAGTACTTGATCTACATTTTACTTTAAGAAGTGAAGTAAGGCAGAAAGGACACAATGGATTTAAACAAAACTGATCATGATGATTATGCATAAGCTGTTCACTAATAAAAAAAGGTCAAAAGTCACTATAGGTAAAGTTGGCGCTGAACCAGTTAATGTGCTGCCAGGTGGTTAATTCATAATGATGCATTATCAAGTTCATAGTATTTTTGTTAAGCCGTATAACATTTTTATCTTAACGCCACCAGGTAGTGTTAATGTGGTGCATGATGTAGTCTAAACAGTTTTTAATTATATATATATATACATATATATGTGTAGATATGTGTGTATATACACATATATACACATATATATGAATATATATATATTCATCAGTCCATTAGCTTAGCACATTAGCTGGAAGCAAAGAGTATCAGCTATTGGTGGTGGTTTCAGATTTAGAGTAACCTGCGGTTTGAGTATCAGTTTCCTCAGCAGTTTAAATATCAGCTGGAAAAACTAAAATTCTAAGTGCTTTTAGTCAGGTAATATTTGTACACAAATATCTACATTTCTATATTTTAGATATCTATTTTTACCTTGCTCTTATTGGGAAGTGTCCTAGGGCTTGACCAGCCAAATGTGCTGATGGTCTGATTTCACTTCCCCATTTATATTTTGGCAGTGAGCCTGAAATTATCAAAGCAGTTTGATGTTTTTTTTCTCATTTTGAAAGTTAAAGAATATGAAACAAAGATTCTGATCATGATTGAAGCTAAAAATGTGTTGTATGGTCTATAAACTGTGAGCCAACTGCATCAATGTGAAAGAGAAACATTTGTTTGCACTTCATCTTCAGCTGCCACAAGATGGCAGCTGAAGATGACACATTGTCGGCATGAAGTCACAGAGGCTTCTTGGTAGGCCTGTGTAAAGTGCACCCTCTGAAGACAAACTTAATGGTCCAAACACAGAACATTAGCTACAAGAGTACAGTAAATAGGGCAGAAAATAAAAACACAAAAGTAGTTTTAATGCAGGGTAAAAACATATTTGGATGGATATAACTTAAGCTGTAAAAAATGGTTTTTTGAATTGTTTAGAAGAAAGAAAAAAATCATTAGGAGCTAAATATTGATATTACAATTTCAGAGCCTGATTTATAAAGTAATAATTTATAAAGTAATTTATACATTTATGAAGTATAAAATTAAAGAAGCCTTAAAACTGGAAACTAATGCTAAAACAATTCGAAGTGCAGAAAATCCCATTTCCTCCTGTATTTATACTTTGAATTGAGTCACATTTTTCAAGCCAACCTACTTTAACTAAAACAGTAGAATATACTTCTTCACATCAGGATTCGTAGATATAACACAGGCCCGTATCCGTATACCATTGTGGACACACGCCAACTCACACACAGAGAGACACACGTTTGCATGCCCTCACACGCACAAACACACTGTGTACAAACCAAAAAGTGAGTTCTCACAGACAGGAAATGATGTCAGTTCTTGTCTCCAAGGAGATGGAGGCAGTTGCTAAGATACTGTGACACTAGGATTTTTCTCTCTATTTTTCTCTCCCTCTCTGTCTCTCTAACATGCACACACATACACACACAGGGGTGTCACCACGAATAACTCTAAACTCTCCTTTGTATCTCTCTTATTCTCTTGCACAGATGGCAATGAGCACCAATCCAACTTTTTTGGCTTAGTGTCTGAAAATAACTATACAAAATATCACTTTGTTCACTATACCAATTGGATGCTTAAGACCATTAAATAGATCACTAATGTTCTTCACCCAAATCTAAAATCGGTGCTCCTCCTACAAACTTATCCACAATCTTACTCTTTGCTTTGAACTGCTTGCAGTTACTCAACCACCCACTTCCAGACCAGTGAGGCCTGTGGATAGTAATCCAAAATGATGGAAGTGATGAATGTGTATCAACACCCCTCCAAAGCTTCTTCACAGTGCGAACTGCACCTCACTAGTGCTATCAGCATGCCACATATGTCTTGGCACTAGCATGTTGCTGCCAAATCCTCAATGCCGTGCCTTTCTCTTCCCTTGTGGTTCCTAGTATAGCATTAAGAGTTTATGGTGTTTGGATTTTGTTGGAACTGCCATGAACTCATGCTCAGGATAGTGGGATTAGCTCCCCCCACTGTTTTTCTACTCCAAGAGCCTTGCTGTACTGATGACACAAGCAATACAGCGATGAGTATTTGTTCATTTACAGTGCACAAATACACAAATTAATGTCCCTCTCCCACACTCCAGCCCCCACCCCTTCACACACACACACACACACACACATGCACACACACAAAATAAAAGGTGCTTGCGCACACACATAAGGGGAATATCACTTTCAATGTGCAATGACACTGTGAGGACACAGTGGAAAGAGGGGGAAGGAGGGTTTAGCATATCCAATGTAGCATAATTTTGATTGGTGCTGGGGTTGGACGGGAAAAAGATGTACAGAGAAAGAAGACAAGAGTGGTAAAAAAAAAGGACTAAAGGCAGCCAGGGTTGGGTAAGAGACTGGATGTGGGCTAAGATTTCAGCATGAGTGAGAGGGAATGAGGGAAGAGGGGGAAAGAGGGAAAGGAGGAATATCCTCTGCACCACTGTGTGACTGGAAATTTAATGGAGGGAGAGAGATAGAAGGAGAAAGAGAAGGAAGGAGAGAGAGGTAGGTGGGTGGGATAGAACGAACGAGAGAGAGAGGCTGAGGAGGTGGAGGGGGAGGGGAGAGGAAGAGAGAGGCAAAAGGCACAGAGACCTCATTGCTGTGCGGCTTTCAGCAAAAGCTAGTGGTTGTGAACAATGCTCACTACAGCATTCATAGAGAGGGAGGGGAGGAGCAAGGGAAAGTGTGAGGGAGGGAAGGAAGGGGAGAGATGGATGGAGAGGAGGAGAGACTATATCTTGGGGGTCTTTCTGAAGCATAACTGGCCTTCTCTGTCCTTTGACCTTTAGTGTGAGCTGAGACACAGCAAAGATGAACTGAGATTTATTTTTACCAACAAACTAGTTCTGTTGTGGAAACATATGTACAAAGGGTGCTATGCTTCTTATACACACTTTAATCACACAGTATTGTGTCCCACCTTTTAAAAAACATAAGAATGATGTAAAGGAACTAAAGCAACTGCCACAGCCAAGATCAACACGTGGAGACCATTGACAGACTATTATCACCTAACAAACTAAAGTTTTTTTTTTAACTAGCAATTAACTTGCCAACAGTTATATCAGTAGCAGGATGCTGAGGTTGGAGCTGCCAGGCAGGAGGTCTAGAGGAAGACCAAAGAGGAGATTTAGGGATTTAGTGAGAGAGGACATGAAGTTAGTTGGTGTGAGAGAAGAGGATGCAGAAGATAGGATTAGATGGAAGCACACCTGAAGGGGGAACAGGTGAAAGGGGAAGAAAGAAGAGTTAACTTGCTGACAGTACTTAGAAAAAAATGCTCAATCCTAAACCTGCTCACAAAATACTTCATACAATATGCAGGGTTCAAAAGTATTTAGAGGTTTGGGTTTAATAATGTACAAACTTTGGCAGGCTGCTGAGTTTGTGGACTTATAATGGTTATGGTGGCATTCCTATGTACAGCTATAAATCTACCAGTGAGGACTGCTTTGGGAAAAAAATACGTATTCAATTGCAAAGTCTGCAAAAAACAGACCTCATTAGTTTGCTACATTTAATCTTAGCCAGCCATTACCAAAATACATGTGCATGCACTGGGCATCCATTATAAATACGGACATTGCAAACGGCAAACATTGCAAACTGCTTAAAAGAAATTCTGTGGAGCAGAAACGTTTTCTGCTGCAGCTATTTGAAGGCTTGTGGTTAAACAAGTGCCCATTATATGATAACATCCTTGAACTATCACTTCATTGGAGTGATTCACGGAGTGCTGCTGATTTATATGAATAAGTATGTGACTAATCATTACAGGTCTACACGTAAATTGCACCTGTAAAGAAAAAAAAAAACAAAATAAAACAAAAAAGCCAACCGAAATACATCTATTAAAATCACTGAAACATCTCTTATTTTGGTAACATCCTGTTTTGGATGTAAAATTCAACCAAGCCTATTAAAACATCTAAAGAACGCCAAGTACATCCACGATTCATTGGTCGTTCATCTATTTTTCTTATGCTCTCTTAGTGGGATTCAGACTGAAACATACGGAATGTGCGTAAACAGCCGCTTATGCTGGACGCAAAATGCTTTGCCCAGCGGGCGCCGTCGCGTTTGCTGCCTGCGTTCCTCTCCAGGGATGATAAGGCGCATGAATGCGCTCGCCCCAGACCTCGTTCGTAAACGTGATAATACTAACTTTAATTTATCCGACGACCCTTAATCCGATTCCTGTCTTTCTCTCTCCCCCCCCCTCTCTCTCTCTCTCTCCCCGTCTCTGTCTGTGGATTGTATTCATTTTCAACCTGCCATCGCTGTAGCCCCCCGCGTTGCGTTGGCGCTGCGGATCTAGCCTACATGAACAAGAGCCAACTCACAGACGTGGAAACAAGCGAATCAATTTAGGGAAGAGAAAAGGAGACACAGATAGCGAGCTTGGAAAACTGACGATCGGGAGAAGGGACGAGAACAGAGAAAACATCGAACTCACGCCGCAGCCGCCGAAAGATTAAGGTACGTGTATGTTGGATGCACAGGTAGAACGGACTGAAATGGCCGGCGTAATTATTGCATTTGTTACCTAATCTGCATGGATACTGAAAACACGGGATCACACAAACTGAATAGTGAAATGTGTAAATGCTGCACATATGCACACAAATTTAGGCGAATAATTAATACCAGCCAAAGATGCGGTCAGTTTTGATGTCAGTGGAATAAAGCTGTGGCAGCCCTTGCAAATGTATTACAACAACATGGTTCCTTATGTAAACCTGTTTATTTCACATGTCCACACTTGCTTTCTCTCATAAATTCGGAGACTATGGATTATTATTCTTGGGTGCAGTGATGTTGTCATTACCCTGAAGAGAGAATGGATGCAAGCCATTTTGTAATGCAGCATGTGCAGAATTAGGCCTATTCAGAATTTCAATTGCGTTCCCGAGAAGGTGCGCCGTAGTGAGCGCAGCTGCATAGATGAATAAGGCCATTCTATTGAATTGTAGGAGATATTATGCTAGAGGCTATATGATGAGAGGAGATTGCAGATTAGCTGTTGCGACTGCAGGAGAAATGGTCAGGTTATGTCGTTTTTATCTCATCTTTTTTTCCCCAGGAGTTGAAATCAGAGAAATGAGGAACTACACTTGTTATCAGATGAAAGTGGAAAAAATCTTTTTTGTGACCGTGAAGTCATTTCTCTCCAAAAGCAGTGGTTGTTACAATAGCCTACTTGTGAAATGCGTCTCATCCTACCCTGATTCCCACGTCCTGAATCAATCTTGTTGTCATAGTTACAGTAGGTGATGTTGGCCCTGCTGCACCTGTGTCGCTTTGTGTTCATCTACATGAGGTCTAATTGGGCCTTGTGAGACAATTTTTGTTTGTTTGTTGAAAACAAGAATACGATTTTTGCCTTTTTATAAACAGTAATAACTCAACAGGGCATTGATACAATCAGACGCTTACAATGATGTGATTAGTTTGTAGCAAATGGTCAGCAGCTTGCAGCTAATTTGTCTTTTCACGACTGAGCGCTCTCTCAGGCCTGATCGAATAATCAATATCTACATGGTTGCAATCTGCTCTTGACATGGAAAAAAATGGACAAGATCAAGAAAGAGAAATACCTTTAAGTAAAATTGTTCAAAAAAAAAAAGAAAGAAAGAGAAAAGAAATACAATGCGCCGGAGGTTTCAACTGTGTCATAAGCCCAAAGAAAACACATTTTGCACAAGGATGAGAATGAAGGCCACTGGCGACAGAACTGGCCCCGAGATGAGTCAAGGTGTATTATTCTAAAAATAAAGACCATTGTGGACGTATGCTTTTGTTACTGTGCTCGCCTGTGGTAAAAAAAAACTTGAAGAAGGGGAGGTCAAGGCAACAGGCGTCTGCAGATTCAAGGTCTCTTCCCATAATACAATTTTACCCTGTGTACTGCTTTACATTGATTCTTTTTCTGCCTCACCACTCACTGTGACTTTTCCACCTAATTTCAAGTCTGTATCTCCTATAAGAAAGAATTTTCATCAAACTGCTATTGTTAATTGTGTCAAATGCTTTTAATCCTATTGTAATTAGAAAACTTTAGAAAACATTATTAGGTTACATTTTTAGACTGGTATCACAATGTTTATGCTAAACCCTTCTGCATCTTTAACTCTGTGTGTTCTTACATTTCAAAAATTGAGGCATGAGGAAGGTGGTAGAAGGATTCTTCCATCCATGAGAAAAAAATAGAAAAATAAGGTAAAACTCCAGCTTTACAATATGTACAATAAAGTATCAGTGAATGAAACCCTTCATCAAAACCAGATTCTGTTTTGATTGCACTGTCGGATCAATTCTTTGACCAGCTGAATATCAATGATGTTGTGTTTTGATGCCTCATTTTTGATGAATCATTTTCTGATGAGCTAATCACTGTAACAACCAAACCACCATTCTGGATCAGATGCAATTCTGACGTCTGGGATAGACACTGAATTTTATTTTTTTCAACCCAGTCCAATTATTGAAATGCATAGTTACCTGCTGGATGGGGATGAGATGGACAGCAGTGTTAAGAGCACTACAATGAGGAGTGCTGAAAGGAGGTTGCATACAGGCCTATTTAAGTTTGTGTTCTTAAATGTGTTCATAAATCTACATTTACTGTCTAAATTAAGGTGGATAATGTGTTTTTTATTCATAAGTGGCAGTTAGAGTTTGTGTTTGTGGATATGACAGTGTGAATATCTAAATGTGTATGTATCAGAAAGAGAGAGAGAGTCTGTGGGATGTGAAGAGCATCTGAAAAGTCTATATTTAGCATACACTCCCTTATGAGCTTTCTTAATAGCTGCTTTAAGGGTTCTCAGAGCTATGTTTTTAATAAAAGACTGATGTTGACCTCAGACCTCGTAGACATAAGGATTGGCAGATTTATTACCTCTGTTGGGATATTTAATGTCAAGTTTCAATCATACTCTATGCTTTGTCAGGTTTCCCATAATCTATACATAATCTATAGAAAACTATATTTTCAAAAGGACGTTTTCATTCCTGAGCACAAGATATGGGCGGAACAGCAAATGTTCATCAAGCTCAGCTAAACACAGTAATATGGAATAGGGCACTGGACAGTAAAAACACAAGATGGTGAGTGAGCAGGTTGCCACAGCAACCATGTTTCTAGGAGTGCATGTATCGTCGCTGCATAGGAGACGAGATGTTAAGGATGGCCAGGAAAGCATTTAAAAATTAACCAAAAAACAAATGTTTGGAAAATGTACAGAGAAGTTATTTTATATGGAAACCTGACAATGGAAACCACACTGGAGATACAGTATAAGTGGCACGAAACAAAGATCTTCTTATTTGACAACACAGGGCCTGTGAACGAGTCATTGTGTCAATCATAACATAAGAAACATAACATAAGAAAACCTTGAACACTTCCTATTCTCATCAAATCATTATCATGGAACAAACAAACCAGAGCATTTCTAAATTTAGTGAGTCTGCTGATGCTTGTAGCCATTTCTGTTTTAAGAAGTGTGTGACCCCCATAGCCAAAGGCGTAAAAATACACATTTAGAGTATATATTCTAAAAAAAGTGTTTTGCACCATATTTTTTTCAATTTGTGCAATGACTAGTTATCATTTACATGTTTGATTAAGCGACTTTAGTAGGTGGGGTTCTTGTCTGATTGTACACAGCCTGTGCATTGCAGTAAAATTTCAGAAGTCAATAATCGTTCCTTCATATCTTAATTGTTGAATTACTGCATGCAGGCATCATTTGTTATCTCATTTGTAATGCTGTGCTGCTGCCTCATGATGGATTGCATGAATCCCTGCATTAACCTTACGTCTAGATGAATCCCAACGGCTGTTGTAATTGTATCAAACAACTTTGCATTCTTTTAAATGTGCGATTCTACTTCTGTGTGTTTGTCTGTATCGTACTAGAAGCATTCCAGTATTATAAAATGGAATGTGACACTGGGATCCTAATAGCTATGCTGCTGACCCAGCTTGAAGTTTTAGAATTTTGTGGCCATTTCAGACCATGACCCAGATGTTAAGTTCAACCTATGAAGAAAATGGCAGCTGACTCACCAGTAAGACTACAGGCCACAATTTGAGAGCCACCTCTTTAGAAAAGAAAGCCCAACCAAGTTTGTCATCCGCTCCCATGACAGGACTTTGTAATATTTGTTGATTTGAATTCAGTCGGTTGAAAAGCTTCATGTATATGCTACGATGATATACTGTAGCTACTGCACTGTGCACTTACTTGACCTCCTTCCTCTCTTTCCTTTTCTGTCTTCCCTCTACAGTGAGAAGCCACAGTCCCCACAGAAACAACACTGAAGAACAAAACCTTCTCCTAAATTTGATTTTTATACTAATAATTGCCATGGAAACGGAAAAAACGCAGGGTTCCCTAAAATGACATGCTGAAATTAACAAGGTTTTTCATCGTCTAAGAAGCATGAGCAAAGTAAAATAAGAATACAATCTTTAATATATATCATTGCACTTTTTCAGATTTTAAAGGGCAACTCATAGGAGAAACACAATAGGGGTATTAAATATGAACATCGAGATAAGCACTTAAATTCCCCTGTTTGGAATTGACTTATTAACATCATAGCAATAGGGGTGGGTCATGACTCAGTTGCCATGCGTGTTGTCATGGTGACCAGCCCCTCTACCCCTTCCCCCCTCCTCTGGTTGGTCCAGCTTTTGTTGTGGCTTCACAGCCATGGACCTCAGCTGACAGAGGCAGCACCTCCCTGTCCCAGCCCTTGTACCTGCTCCAATCAGGCGAGCCGTGTCATCTGTACAAGGAAGAGTCTGGATCAAATTCCAGACAATATTTCAGAGAACACAAGATACCTCAATCTACAAGAGAACTCAATTCAGGTAAATATGACTTCATCTTCAAGCCGGCTATACATTCAGACAGAATTCATGTGTTTTGACAGCATTATTTCTCATGTTGCCACAATGTGCCTCTTTTTTTTCCCACAATAGGTGATCAAGTCTGACACGTTTAAGCACCTGAGGCATTTGGAAATCCTTCAGCTCTCCAAGAATCACATTCGGCAGATTGAGGTGGGAGCTTTCAATGGCCTTCCCAACCTTAACACGCTGGAGCTTTTTGACAACCGTCTCACAGTAGTACCATCACAAGCCTTTGAGTATCTCAGCAAGTTAAGGGAACTATGGCTACGAAACAACCCCATCGAGACGCTGCCAGCATTTGCTTTTCACCGTGTTCCCTCTTTACGTCGTCTTGATCTAGGGGAACTCAGGAAGCTGGATTTCATCTCAGATGCTGCCTTTGAAGGTCTGGTAAACCTGCGCTTCTTGAATCTTGGCATGTGTGGCTTGAAAGACATCCCTAACCTCACCCCACTAGTACGACTAGAGGAGTTGGAGTTATCAGGGAACCAGCTTGGAATAGTCCGGCCTGGATCTTTCCAGGGTCTAGTGTCACTTCGCAAGTTATGGCTAATGCACTCCAGAGTTTCAGTCATTGAGCGCAATGCTTTTGATGACCTCAAAAACTTAGAGGAGCTTAACCTCTCACACAATTCACTGCATTCTCTGCCCCATGACCTTTTCACCCCTTTACACCAGTTGGAAAGAGTACATCTTAACCACAACCCCTGGGTGTGCAATTGTGATGTTCTCTGGCTCAGTTGGTGGCTGAAGGAAACAGTTCCAAGCAACACCACATGTTGTGCTCGCTGCCATGCACCCCCAATTCTAAAGGGCAAGTACATTGGGGAACTGGACCAGAGCCACTTTACCTGCTATGCCCCAGTTATTGTTGAGCCACCCACTGACCTCAATGTCACAGAGGGCATGGCTGCTGAGCTAAAATGTCGTACTGGAACCTCAATGACCTCTGTGAATTGGTTCACTCCAAATGGCACTCTGATGACCCACGGATCGTACCGAGTTAGGATCTCAGTGCTTCATGATGGAACACTGAACTTCACAAATGTGACCGTGCAAGACACTGGGCAGTATACTTGCATGGTAACCAACTCTGCTGGAAACACTACTGCAACCGCCGTGCTCAATGTGACCGCCCTAGACCCCAGCAACAGCTACAGCTATTTCACCACTGTCACTGTGGAAACAGTAGAGACAGTAAGAGAAGAGGAGAGGCAAGCAAGCAAACAGTACATTAATGAGACCTTTATAAATTTCTCTGATCCTACTGTGGTAGAGGGCCGACCTGGCATTACTATAGCTCCTTCTCTCTCTTCACTCTCATCCCTTTCCCCAGGAGCCAACAGAGCTACTGAAAACGCAGTGACTGTGTCTATAATGGATGTAACTAACATACCGGGCCTTGATGATGTAATGAAAACAACTAAGATCATCATTGGCTGCTTCGTAGCCATTACTTTTATGGCAGCTGTAATGTTGGTGGTCTTCTATAAACTCCGGAAGCAGCACCAGCTACACAAGCACCACGGCCCAGCCAGAGCTATTGAAATCGTCAATGTCGAAGATGAGATTGGAGCTGGAGCTGGAAGTGGTATATCAGGTGGTTCGACAATGAATTCTGGCACGGGTGGAGAAGGAACACTAAGAATACATCATCCAGAAATAGTCAACCTTCCCAACATTGGCCGCACAGATACCCTCAATCATTACTACAAGACACATCATTTTAACAACAATGTGATGGGTCTTAGTATTGGCAACGACGGCATGGGACCAGGAGGGATCCTTAGTAACAAGCCAGGCCAGGATATTCCCATCTCCTGTAACCCAGTCCCAATCTCTACTACCAATTTGCTCACATCAGGCAATGGCACCAACACAAACCCCAATTCTATGTCCCCACCACTACCAATGTCTCTCCCCATGCCTACAATGGGCTTACATGGATCGATCAAAGGTTTCATGAGCCAAAACCAGAATCCCCAAATGGAGCCTCTTCTGTTTAAGGGGAGCTCAAAGGAAAATGTCCAAGAGACTCAGATCTAAGAACAAAAGCGAGAATATAGAGAGAGAGCATGAGCAAGAGTTGGAAAGAGAGGGGATTGATGATGGGTTTATGCACGGGATGATTAGACACTAGAGTGAATTGACACAAACATATAGACTTATTTGTGACAGTGTTCTGAGCCAAGAATTACCACAATGGGTCACTTGTGCTTGTAGTAACTATCATGGCCATGGAGATCAAGGAATGGACATTGCTACAATGTAAATCTGTGCCAAAGCAAATGTTTTTGCAGTTTCTACAAGCTGTGTTCTCATAAGGAAAAACTAGCCTTTCAGCGCAATCAGTCCCCAAATCATTGTTGGCCAGCAAAGATGAAAAGACATGCACAACACTTACCACACTGAAGAAGATCGGAAATGTTACAGAACAAAATCCAGGAGACATTTTTCTTCCACACAAAACACAAGCCACACTCTCTCAAGTGACTCAATAGACTCCCTCAAGGTGAAACTTATGTAGGCATAAATAGATGGACAAATAGGTACAGTGCAGTACAAACTACTGTGAAAAATCCACAAATTATATAAATATATTTTCATTTAAATATGTATCATTGCAGACTCTGATGCAGAGATATTTTGGAGTGGATGTATAAGCTGGTAGAGTTTGTTTCTTTGTGAATAATCAGGAGCGGCTATAGTGGAGGTGGTTATGATATATGTTTTAAGTTTGGCTACTTCTCAGAAACATAAGGGCTCAATTGCAACACTCATTGTGAATCTTTGAATTGGCTTTGTGACATTAAGTCCATTTAGGTTGTAGAACAGTAATGCAGATCTCTGTTTGACAAACTTTTGTCTGTTGCTTCAGTAATAATCATTACAAACTTTTGTGTTCTGAGAGTGTATTATGTATTTTGTAAAAGCCAGCTACTTGGTATTTGAATTCTGACAATTCTGATACTTACAGTAAATGCCAGCATCAAACAATGGTAAAACTATGTTCCACAAACACACAAAGGTAATCCAATGCAAAGACCTGTATGGGCAAAATAAAGTGTTGACAATGTGTTATTTGAATCAGATCAGTAGCCAGATATTTGCTTTTAGACAGGAATTTGATATGACCTCCTTGCTCATGGTTACCATAATCATGCCATACAATGCTGTGATAAGGATGATTAGACATCTATTTGCAGCAGCATTCAAGAAGGGATTAAATCTCCATCTTACGATGATTGGAATGAATGGAAATGTACAGTATATTAATAATAATAATGTCTGGTTGTATGACAAATGTAAGATCCACATTTTTATAGTGTAACTTTCATATGTTAAATGCCATTTACGCTTCTTGCGTTTCAACTATGTATTTCTTTATTTTTGTTAGTTTGATATAATGTGTACAGTTGTCTAGCCATGTATCATTACGTGTGAAATAAATCAATCATATATTGGGTTGTGGCAGGTCAATACGGCAACCACATAAGTAAAGAGTGAGACATTATACAGGCCTCTGTGCTGAGCCTGGATTGAATGTATGAATTGTGGTGCCATCTTTTCTGTTAACATGTCAGCCTTTCCTATACAGTCCCACAGACATTTCTGTTATGGGAAAATTAGTGATGATTTTATTCTTGTTGACGCTTTTGTAGGAAATTAGCCCTTCGTATGCCTCTCCCATGGTAATTCATTTATGCTAGTTTTGAAATGGAAAAATAATTAGGGGCAAGAAATATATTAAATAAGTCACTTGTTTTGAATAACAGACTGTATTTGTCATGCAAGAACCTAAAAATGTTTGTTGCAATTGAGCACAAACTGGACATATGACCAGTTAATCCAGATAAATGTACTTAAGATAGTATCAGCAAAATTAATTTTTTTTTCTTATTTGTTTGTCTTATCAGCAAGCCCACAGGTATTGGAAGAGAAGGAACACTGGGGAAGAGTGATAATGATGATGATGATACGAGTGATTAAATCAAAGAAAACCCACCCAGAATGTGCTGTCACAGAGGTTAATCCATGAAAGGAACATCTTCTACATCAGTGCACACCACATTCATCCTATTAAACATCTAAGCCACCTCTTAAAATGTATCTGGTTATACCACATGTAAACAGATCGATCAAATAAATCTGGCAGCCATGAATTTTCTCAACTCGGTGTTAATGTTTTTGGTGCTGAATCGTTCCAAACCATAATAAATGTAAATGCATTGCAACCCATCCAACAGACTAGTGGGCAGGGTTCGACTGTAGCCCCACAGAGACACAAATAGAATATAAATGAAGGCTAAAGACACAACATATGGCCGCTCCCTTGATGTGCTACATTTGGTGGCTTCTGTCGTCAGAGTTCAAAGAGCATACTAGATACCTCCTTGTGTGCTGTATGTGTGTGTGGGTACGTGTGTCTTAACTGCGGCACAAATATTCTTAAAACCACTGTAGCAACTTTTTATCATGACGGCGACTCACCTAATCAGCACAGAAATGTTCCTTTCATACTGTACCTCTGAACAGCCATAACATGCACCACACATAGTTACCAACATTAATAACATTTGGTAGAAATGAAGAAGGGCGTTGTTGCATCTTAGTGTAGTGGCTGCCACTGTACATGTACTTGAAGCAATTCAAAAAGAATTTGTTTAATTATTTTTAACTAACATGTGACCCCCCCCCCCCCCCCCCCCCCCCCCCCCCCTCCGTTTTTAAGGAAGATCACAAACTTGGAAACTGCAATCTGAATATCTGCAGCTTGGCCAACTGTGCCTCAAAACCCTGTATAGTATATGAGGGTGCTGAGTTTGATGCTGTCTGGCTACAGATAGTTCTGGTATATGTGTATGACCTGCATCACTTGTTGCTTACAATAGATGCTTCAGTCCAGATGTCCATTTCTTGGTTTTTGCAAGCAAAACTCCATACTGAAATTATGGAAATTATCGTATATGAGACAGAAATTACAAGACAGGAAAATGGACTGACCTGTTGGTCCGCTAAAGGTAAGATGCTCAGTTTGATAAAATAATACTTAAAACATCTGGGTCTGTTTTGAAAGCTTTTCAACAAATGAACAAATGAAAGAACTGTGTTAAAGTCTCTAAAAATTTAGATTTCTTTAACACAAAAAAATATAATTTTCTGGTTTTTTTTTTGTTTGTTTCCCTTTGTTGTTTTCTAGTTGTTGGTTGTATTTTGGTATGTGATATTATCATTTGGGTCTTGGTATATTGTCATTAAATGTAATTCTTTCCCACATATTCATCCAGGTATACACAGCGTGGCAGCAGAGTGTATTTCTTCAGTTATAGCAAAATAATCATGTGCTGTACTTGCACTTCAATGACTGTCATACAATGACAGAGAGGTATATTATTTACCTGTTTGCTACTTCTGTGACCTCCGTTTTTCACCCGCTGTACGGAGTTATTCTGCTATTAGAAACATTCATCACTTCATTCTTTGTTGTGATTTCATCCTACAGTGAACCACAAGTAACTAAATGAGAAATTAGTTAAAAAGTTCAACAGGATGATGTTTCAAGTAAATTATTATTATGAAAGTTTATAAAACAAAATGAAAAACATTTAAACAATATTTGTTTAAACTGTATTTTGTTACTTTCCTTTTCTTTTTCCTCTCACGCATAAATCAGGAAATGGGAAAGACACTTTCAAAATAAGCTAATGGCTGGACACAATAGTCCCTTGTTCTGTCCGTATTACACTATTGTAATAGCTGGTAGCATGTTTCCCGAAAAACTGGGGCAGTGTTAAATGTAAATAAAAAGAGAACACAATGATTTGTAAATTATTCAAAAGCTGTTCTGATTGTAAATAGTACAAAGGCAACATATCAAATGTTAAAACTGAAAAACTGGATTTACCCATGCTGGGTTTTGAAGGCCCCAGGTCACAGGGTCCCTCTCCTCTTTAGCCCAGAGGAAACAGCATCAATGATTTCCAAAAAGTATTGCAAATGTTTTTTAGTCTGCCATGGAGCAGTTTTCTAGTTCCCCTCAGTCCACTTTATTAGAGCCTGAATAGAGAGAAGGCGGCAGCATTTCTGCGTCGTGTTTCTACATGGTTGTTGCATGGTAGAATTTGAACCTGCATTTGTGGAGGCACCAACAAACTGTGTGTGACAGTTGTTTTCAGAGGTGTTCTTGAGCCCAGAATTGTAAGTGTTGTTCATGCGGTGCTGCCTGAGGGCCAGATTATAACAATAACTCAATTTTGGTTTTTGGCTGTGTCCAATACCTTCAGAAATGTCTCTGGATGGAGGCGATGACATCTCAACATCACAATAATTGTAAATTGTTGAACTATTTGCCCATGAAAACTTTCACAGAGTAATCAAAGCCCAGTCTTACTTTAAAAAGACTCAGCTTCTCAGATGCTCTTAATTAACCCAGTCATGAAACTGACCTATTGCCGATTAACCCTAATAAGTTACGAGATGTTCCATCTTATGTTTTTTTAACCATTTCACAACTTTTTGCCCCAACTTCTTCAAAACCTTTTGGTAGCATTAAATTCCAAATGAGCAAATATCATTTCAAAATCACCAACAATCGATTTTATGTGTTGTATTTGTACTACTACTACAATCATAAATAGGGTTCAAATTATTTGCTATTCATCGCATTCTCTTTTTATTTACATCTTATCAAGACAGCAATATGCAGTGGATTTGCGGTACGTTGTTTAAATCTCCAGATGACATGGACTAACTATTTTCTTTAGGACATCGTTAACAGTACATACTATCTTAAACGTGTTGACAAAATTTTTTCCACTATTCTCGCAACTGTCTTTCAGTTCACCTGCATGTTTAAGGTTGTTGATTATTTTAAAATTTTGGAGCCTGAGGTGAGATGTGTATTGACTGTCATATATGTCCACTTTTCAGTGCAAGTCCAATCCACATTATGAAACCACAACCTCCAGCTATTCGTGTAATAAGAAATGCATCAGCCATATTGCGAAACAATGAATTTTATATGTTTACATAAAATGTTTGGGCCTTACAGCAGGAAGATTACTTTTGAACTGTCTCAGGGCTACAATGTAAAATAATTTTCTTGAATGTAATTGTACTTGTCTTTTACTCTGTTCTCCAGAGACCTCAGTCCCCCTGAGATTCTTGGACATAATATTAAAGGGCCAGCACACTACAATATCAAAAGACCAATCTTCAAACAGATATTAATATCTGCATTTTGCAGCTTTTTCCTGCCAGCCTGAGTGAGTGTTCCCAGGCAAATTTTCTATGTCTTGGTGTTTGGTTTGAAGGTGTTTCTGGCATCTTACTACCCAAATATATCTATCACACCAAGCTCCTACCTAGTAATTATTATATTAATACCATGATATTACCTTATTACATTTTTATTATTGATAAATTAACCCTGTTACAGTTTAACTTGTTAACTTGTTATAACCTTTTTAATTTAGCCTATATTCTATTTAAAAAGTGCTACAGGTAATACTCATATGATTGTGTATGGTGTCTGGATGTGTGAAAGTAAGCAAAGAGTGTGAATGCTCCATTAAAAAATACATCTATATGCATTGAGGATGAAAGAAAAATGCTCAAGTGCAAATATTTTTAGCACATTCTGGGATCTTGGTCCAAATATAATGTGATGTAGTAACTAGACTTGAAACTAGAAAAGGTGCAATTTAAAAATGACAGGTTCAGCCGTCGCAGCAAGAACAGACATAATCTAAACGGGGTGTATATCTTTATATGTATATACATAAATATCAACATTAAGTCCCACTTTACTGTATTAAAAAGAAAAGACACTGCTTTTTTGGAAATGTAACAATCTCCCTGCTTATTACATTTGTATGGTTATTGTGCAGTCGCATCCATTTAAAAATCCATGGTGCCTGCACTATCCTCCCATTTTCCCTATGCCGTCTTTCCCCTTCAAATTCAATAACCCCCCAGTTGTGTGTTTCTCCAGGGATTCCCCCAGCTCCCCTGGCCCACAGACAGACTGCACAGTCTGTGGGGAACCTGACACAACATAAACTCCACTGTGACGCAGACGTGTCAGAGTCTGTGGGCTGCATCTCCTCTGATGGAGGAGCCATGAAAATGTGAAAGCCTTTTATATCTTCACACTTTAAAGGCTGCAGCGAAAAACAGTTGTGCTTAACAGGAGAGCAGTGTGTTCGACACGGCTGTGTGGGCTGCAGTCATAGCAAAAAAATAAATAAAAAAAAACTAGGCATAGAACCTGTGGCCTACTTAGATATTGTTTACATGAAGATGGACTACACAGTACTGTTAGTAGGCTTATAGAAGTATTATGGAAAGTATGACGAAAAGATGGCGTTGACCCAGTTGGATTTTATTTGTAAGATGGAATCCAGAGCCGCCTTTGACTGAAATCTCTTTGTTTGAAGATACAGTTTTTGACTGTAATTACATGAAACTATGTTGATAAATTATAAGTTTACTACTGCTGCTCTCAGAAGGTTTTCTCACACTGTACTGAATCTATTTTGCTTTTGTTCCTGTCTATACTTAGATTCCCCTTCTTCTCTCAGTATCATTAAGAATCATGCAGCTGATCCTTTGACTTGGGAATGTTGTTTTTGTCTTGCTCAAACATTTCAATTAATAATCCAGAGAGACAAAGGAACACAAACACACTACACAGAGGCTATTTTGGAAGACATGCATCTTGTGTACTTTGCAAGCAAGCATGTTGGAACCCTTGTAAGCTGCTTGTAAGGTTCGCAGGATAACACTCAACCTGACCAACAGGGCAGATCACCTAGAAAAATAAAAGCTCTGTTGTTGTTTTTTTTCCACCTAAGAGTGCTGAACTCATCGTGGAATAAAATCACTGTGTTTTTTCCTAAATTCGTAATGCAGGTTTCCACATGTGATATTTTTAATGGAGCTTTATTTGTTAATTTATGTTTTCACTTCACGCATTCATGTTGATGTTGCACAAGAAATTTAATTTTTGCATGTTAATTTTAAGTGCTAAAAGTGCTATACATTTTTGGGAAATGGAGCAGAGATTTTAATTTGCCATAATGGACCAGAGACAAAAATATCTCTTTTAAAGTTGAATTTAAATTAGAATCTGAACTTCTAATCATTAAAAATTGTACACTGTGCCAGAAATAACAAAGTGTGGTTACACTGTAGACCTGTGGTGGAACAGAAGATTTTGTTGCCAGCATTATAAACAGACTCTTCCCATGAAATTACTGCAGGAAGGTATGTAGCAAATTGTTCCCTAGTGCATGCACTCCCACACACAAACACATTTTTTTTCAGGCACAGTGCTGATGTTGTTATTAGATTATTACACTTACTTGAGTATTGATTTTCCATTACTGCAGATAGGGGCAAAGTTTAACTTTGCATGGTTAATGTTGTGGCACTTTTGGCTTTTAATGGTACTATAAATTATGTAGCTACTTTTACTTACCCAGTTGATGCTTTAGTAGTATACACATGCTCTGCTCTAGCAATCTAATTGTTAAAAGAAACAGTTTGTCATTTTGGGAAATACACGTGACAACTTAGTTTGTTCTAAGCTTTGAAGGTTTCTGGCATTTGTATTTGTTATTTTTTAACTTACCATCACTAATAACATGCTGGCTCTGAATTTAAAATTTGCTATACATGATGGTGGGTTTAATATTAGTCACTAATGCTCAGCAGGGAATAAATGCATTTCCAAAAATAAGAAATTTGCTCAATAAATCAGTCTGGATAATGGATAACAAAGGGTTCAACAACAAAATGTCAACAACAAAAACGAAAAGGCGGTTCTAATTGTCATGTTTATTACTTTTGGGGTTTAACTTTATAACTAGTGCATTTGTCAAAATGTCTCACAATTTAAAAAATACAGTATGTCTACATTGTTTAGGTTGAAAACTGACCAAGAAAAAGGACAATTGTGTAGGTTACTTGCATGGGCACTGTAATGATATGTGAAGACAGAAAATAACTCATCTGTCATTCTCTTATATCCCCTCTGATTTTGCCTGAAAATATGCATTTGTTATTAATATCATTATGCATTTGTCTCAAAGAAGGACGTTTTTGTCCCATTGGGAACAACAACATTTATGTCAACAGATGAGTTATTGGTTCAGTACAGTACAGTACAGGCACATGTCTGTGGCTTGTATGAAAGAACATTCATTTCAGTCTGAGCTCTAATCTGTTGATTTTTATCAAACCAATATATATTGTGGGTAAAACGAGGATGAAGGTGCTTGTCTCATTTTCGGGCCACATGAGCTTTGCTGCTCACTACAAATCTTTACATATTAGGAAGTTGATGCAACACTGCTTTGTTCTAATGCCTTGTGATTTATATGAAGAAATAATCAGACTGCATTTTGTACTGATTAAATAGGCTGATGACATCAATATGAAATAGCTCTGGTGTTCGCATGCCTCTTGTGTGTTTATTCCACATAGATACATCTTCCTGTCTAGTGGGTCATTTGACCGGCACTGGTTTGCGCTGATTGAATCACTGGGAGAAAGAAAGCACACAGCAGTTCATCCTCAACCTGCCTACTGTATGGAAATATACAAGGTAGGAGTCTGGTCTGTTTTTTTTTAAATACCTAAGTAATGCTCAGAAATGACAGAAATGAATGCAAGTTCAGCAGACCGTCTCAATGTCACAGAGAAACAGCAGAGTCAAATGACTGAGTGGAGACAATTCTCATGTATCATTTTGTGGAAGATGACCATATAAACATTCCCAATGACAATTATGCAAATGTGAGTATGACATGTGAGTCTGTGCCCGGCTTGATGTGAGGACGAGTGGGGGATTCACCACCACTTGGCTGCTTTGCCGCTGCTGCTACCATTAGCATTAGCATTGTTCACACATCCCCTCATCTTAGGCTGCTTCCACACAAACACACACCCACCCACCACAAACCAGCAGCCTCTACCCCACCACCATGTATCCATCCTCCCCTCGTCGTCGTCCTCCTCCTCCCTGCCTGGGTCCTCTGTTTCCTGTTCTTGCTGCAGTGTTGCTATAGCAACGGAGAAATGTGGGAATACCTCTGTCCTTCAGAGTGCAGGAGAGAGGGGGTGAGAAAGAGAGATGGAGGCAGAGAGGGCGAATGAGAGGATGGGACACAGACAGAGAGTAAAGGGACAGACAGAACAAAAGAATGAGTTGGGAGGTAAAGAGGGAAGAATAGGAAGTGACAGAGGACGAGTGGTTGTGAGTCAGTGCTTGAATGGACACCATTGCCTATCACTTAGCCCCTGAGTCCAAGGGTTTGTCCCCCTCACCCTCCCACCCACTCCCTAAAAAAGTACCCTCCCATTGATATTCAGTCTCTGTGATGAAGAAGACGCCGCTGGGATCTGGCTGGCGGGGTTGGTGCCAGCGTGGGTGGGGGGTGGGTTTGACTGAGATGGCATGGTGTCGCACAGCCATGGCGTAGCGTCACGCTGGGCCCTACGCACGCCATTTGTTTGACGATTCATGTGTTCTGGATGTCTCCATTTGTAGTGAGGCTGCAGTTTCCATGACAACGGCCAGACTAAAATAGTAGTTCGCTTTTCACCCCCCCTCTCTCTTTCTCTCTCTCTCTCTGTCTCTCTCTCTCTGTTTTTCTCTCCTTCACTCACAATACCCTCATAACGTTTCATTCCTGATCTTGGGCCTCGTTCTATCAGCCTAAGAAGTTCCATACTGCATCCATAAAGCACATGCAAGCCCCCACCGCCAACATCACCACCTTCACCTTCATACACACACAAATACACACACACACATCACTTCTCCACCCACCTCTTATCTCCCTTTTTCAGTCTCTCAGTTGCCCTGCAACAGATTCTGTCAACATGCATCAACCTCTGCGTTACCATGACAACGGTCTTGAAAATCACTGCAATTATTTCAACAAAGACAAAAACACTACAGCCACTTGGGGGAGAGGGAGGAAAAACGATGGAGTGTATGAGTGTTCTGTGTGTGTTGTTTGTTTTGTGCTTGTGTTTGTGGGAAATTTGTGAGTGCATTTTTGTGTTTAGTGACCCTTAAATGAACTGGTGTGTCTCCACTGTAGCATTTTCTGCAACAAAAATGCATATGTTTGTATGTGTGTCTGTGTGTGTGTGTGTTATGGCCCCATATGGTGAAGCCACATTCATTTTATCTTCATTTGACTTTTTTTGGGTATGTATATCTTGTTTTTTTGACTCAATGGCCCATTTTTACAAGTGTATCACAGCCATTTTGTACCAGAACAGCACCACACTTTTATACAGTAACTTTGCATGTGTGTGTGTTAGACTATGGGAGGATCACTGTACTGTAGACTATTGTAAATAGTGATTAACACAGATGCATAGGGAGAGAGCTGCATATTTGGGCAAAGAAACTAAATACATTTTCTCCAGTACTGTACTCTGAGGTACTTGTACTTCGTTATTTCCATTATATGTTACTTTGTGTTATGGCTCAATATTGTACTTAACAATACAGTTATTACTTCCATTGATATAAATATATAAATATTATAATGCACAAAACAGATATTAAATGTAGTTGTTAGTCACTATCTTACAACTTTCCTCTGTGTGGATCTCAAGCACAAGCCCACAGGTTCCTACAGTGGATGACAATATTTAGTCTCTAATATGCTTATTCTTCTTTAAACAAAAGTAATTATTATCCTTAAAAATCCAAACATGGTGGTTTTTATCCAACATTATTCAAACAGAAGTACATGGTGTATTTACTGGGGTCTATTTTTCAGGCACTGAATATTGGATGACGAATATGGGATGGACTCAAAATAAATGTCAGTGTCCACATTCATCATGATAAAGAACATGCCACCCAGTGCAGCACTCAGTTTATGTGTTATTAATCTTCTTCGGGCAACAACGTATATGCTGAGGATGGGTTAGTTCAAATTTTGGCTATATAGATAAAGTTGATAGAGTGAGAAAAATATAACATTATCAGCCTAATCCTTTAGAAATATCTGGACTTCATCTATAAGGATTCTTCCTGCTGGTGGTTTTGTCTACATGCTGTCACATGTGTGGTGCTTTTCATTACCCATAAATACTGTATCCATTATTAATGTGCATTAATGTTACATAGACAAGTGACCTGACAAGTATTGTATATTACCTAGTACAAAAGATTTTACATTATATTTATATATGATGTCAGCACTGTATAGATCCAAATCTCTGTACCCACTAATCCCCCTATATCCCATAAAGCTGTTTTCGCACAAAACAGATACTTACATGTGTGCCGACTCAGGGAAAACACTCCAAGCCCTGTAATTTGAGGGCCAAACCCATGGTGAATGACATAGCAAGTTATACTGAATGTGGGCCAGTGTGTAAGTGTGTGTGTGTGTGTGTGTGTTTACAATTTGAGAAACCAGGCAGGGGAATCTACACTTATTCATTCTTTTGTCATCTGGTTTCTCTAAAGCCTGTGTCCAAAACAATATATATTACTTCAGCTTTAAAGCAGAGTTTTACAAACATGCATCCTAAAGATCAAAAGCTGGCTAAAATATGTCTGCCAAGGTGGGCTGTCATGCCACTACACAAGAGGGGATTGACTGAGACATTGATTCAGTCTGTAGTTCGCGATGAAGTAGATTGGGATCAGAAATCCCTGGGGAGAGCGAGAGCGAGAGCGAGAGAGAGAGAGAGAGAGAGAGAGAGAGAGAGAGAGAGATAGACGAGGTCAGGTACAGTAGGAGGGCTATAAAAGCACTTTACTGGAACATGCACTTAATGTCAATCTGTGTATGACTGAAGATTTGGGATGCACAACAGCTCCCTCCTGTCTGTGAATCGTTTGACCGAAACAGCAAAATGTGTAAAGGCTTGTGCTGAGGTGAGTGCAAATGTTCATTTTCATGATCTGCTAAATGCTTTTTTTGTGCAGGCATTTTGTTGTACAGCTTCTACACTGCATATGACACATTCAATGAATGTTTCAATTTAAATGACATAAAGTCAAGACAGCACTAGTATTTTAAAAATGCTGACCAAACCTACATATTTTATATGTTATATAATTTACAAAACCTTTTGCATTACATTGAATAAATGCATTCATCATATTATCTTCCTAATGGCCTTACAGAACAACATTAATTTATGTATTTTCCCTCTTTTTAAAAGGGGAACTCTGGAAGAAGGCAGAGATCGGCAAGTCAAAAAGATGTGGACTTTCCAGAAAAGTTTGGGCTGTTTATTCCTTCTCTATTGCATCGGCTTGACTGAGTGTCGAGTGCTAAAGTTTGTCGTAGCTGTAAGTCTGCCCAGTTGTTTTCTTCTGCCAGTGTACACAATGAATAATGTATGTATTACTGTTTGATATTCCACTGTGTTGTAACAGTAACACAGTGTATTTATATGCAACATGTCTGACGAACATTACTGATAATTACGTTCCGGTTCAAAGGTAAAATTTAACATACTTTGGAAGCTTTAGGTCATGAGTGTGATGCTGCTGTACATTGTTGCTGATTACACTGTCTTTTCCTACTAAGTGAGCGTTATTGGGCTATGTTTACATATTTACTGTATGTGAGAAAAGATTATTTAGAGCTTAAACTCCAGCATTGTCAAGCATATCTAACCAAGACACAGCAGCTTAGTCCAAAACCTCTTTGCATATCTTTCTTTTACACTGTGCTTCAGTGATACAATAAAAAACACTAAAGAAGGATTTAAGTGAAAACCACACATATTTTTCTAATACACCACATTTCTAATACACAAATTGACAATTTATAACTTAAACTATAGTCTTACATGTTAACATTTACAGTAACTAAAGTCTTAGGTTAGGTAGATGTCCAGTGATGGATTTTTTTCTGTGTTAATTTGTTTTGTTAATAATTTCCGTGAATATTTTAAATGAGTTTCAGCATGTCCTACATAAAGGCATAAATGTATAAATAATAACCACTAATTAAATGTATAGAACTGCAAAATTGCAAAAGCATTTAATGTGCATAATAATTACATTTGATACATCTAAACAATTTCCTGTTGTTGATGTCGGTCTCTCAATACTTTCCAGTTTTCTCTGTCTGTCAAGTGCCAGACCGTTCCCAGAAACTTTCTCAAACATCGGTCAAAATTTCACTGCAGTTTTTACCAAAATTTACTCTAACAGGTCTAAATAAACTTAAACTAGGATCAGTGTGTTCATATAGGTCTACATGTGTCAGAGTGTCAGATGTGGTACCCTGGTTAGTGTTTAGACTCCCAGGGTGACCTTTGTGTAATTTAATTTAATTTCAGATTTAGCTCATTCCTTATCACAAGCAAGCTCTTAAAATATTTTCAACAAATGATCTTATATTATTTGAATCCAGTTAGGCAGAGCTACCTATAAATCTTAATTTTCTTTTTAGAAAGCTCTGGCATCAAAACAGCTATTACCTCTGTAAGCAAACCATGACTTTGTTTACTTGACTTTGTGGTCTGCTGCACATGTAAACAAGTTGTTTAGATCACTGAGGTGCTAACGGGGGTGAATAATGTGTATGTAATTCAGTTTAATCAACCCATGTGTCACTGCTCAGAAAGTCCGACCTCAGTTTAATAATACAAACAGAGCAGTTTAATGACATCAACAGAATGACTCTATGTGTCTTAAATCCAGACTGAGCCGTCCAAGATAACAGGTTTCTATTTCTGACTTCTGTCACAGGGTGGATTTTTCTCTTAAGTAGAGAGTGTAATGACTGGCACAGCAGTGGTGTCTGAATCTGCGTGATATAATCTCTTATGACTTTTAAGGTGTTTCGACACGGTGATCGATCGCCTATTGAATCGTATCCCAAGGATCCTCTTGGGGAAGAAGTGTGGGCTCAGGGATTTGGGCAGCTGACAGAGGTACTGGATGTTACTCTGTGTGGGTCTGTGTGTATGTATGTGTGTGTGTGTAATAATGACTTTTTCAAGCAAGATACACTACACACTAACCAAAATAAAGTTTTATTAGGTGTGTTAAGTGTTTAAAATCCATTCATCTCCATTTTCTTAAATCCACTTATCATGGGGGCTGAGTGGTGGAGACTATTTCCAGGATGAACTGGGGTGAAACACTAAAAAGTTCTGTCCACAGTCTGCAAAATGTTAAACCAAGAATTTATTTAAAGTCTAACTAAGTATAGAAGGGCACATGCCCTAAGGACAGTAAGGACAGTACAATGAATGTCTAAGCTTCCTTTATAGCCCTTTTTAGCCAGGGAGTACAGCAGTTTTGGAAAATGGCGTCTAAAACGATAGTATATTTCACTTATCATGTTATACTATAAACCCAGTTTTTAATAAACCCAAGTCTTGAAATGGAAGAAAAGCTTATGTAGAGTTTTAATTAAATTCCTTCCTACTGTGACATTGCTCTGCTCACAGGCAATTAGCCAGTTTACAGTGAATAAACTTATTATTTCTGGCTCTTAGTGGCCATGTAATTTTATGTAAATATGTTGAATCTGACCTTAAATCTGCCAAGATTTCAACAAAAAAGGTCACATTCTGCAAAAAATTTACAACACAGGCAATTTTCCTTTCAGCTGGGCATGAAACAACAGTTTGAGCTGGGCAGGTTTCTAAGGAGGCGCTATGGAAATTTTCTCAGCGATGACTACAACAACAAAGAGGTACCGTAAGAGTGTTTGTGTATGCATGCTTTCCCCCCCCAGCCTCGGTTAACTGAAGTCCCCCGTGAGTCTGTGCACCTAATCCTATTGTCATGTGTGCCTCGCTTCAACATGCAAAATCAAGATCTTGTGTGGCCAGCAACCATCGGTAACCACATTCTATAAATTAATTAGCATGACTCATTTTGGTGATCTCACTGCCATGGCCTCACAATATGCTGTAACATGTGGGGTAATCTTGCCCCCCGGGCTCCATGTACAGTACTGTTGGCAGCATGCATGTTGGTTCAGTGTGCCCCTGGGCTACATGCTCAGCATCCTGATTTCTGTTTTCTAGCCTCTTTTTTACACTCGCTGTCTTACTTTTTCTCTCGCTCTGTCTTAACCGCCCCTCCACACTTTCCCCTCTCTCCATCCTTGTGTTCAGTCCTCCTCTGCCTCTCCTTCTATTAAACAACACACAATTACCTCAAAAATAACAACTCTTCTCAGTACCTGTCACCGGCGATTTGTCGCCCAAGTCTCAGTCAACTTGTGCCGTACCTTTTTCTGTGCTGCTATGCCTGGTTTAATTTAACAAAAGGATGGGAAAAAATAAGTATTCTCCTCATCATAGGAACATCTAACCTTATCAGTGTGATTTAGTGTGTGTGAAAACCTGACACTGGGTGACAGAGAGATATAGACGAGCAAAGGCTGATGTCAGAAAAGATCACAGCACGACAGATCTTATTCCTCCTCCCTCTCTCATTTCTTCTGACTCTGCTCCTCTTCATGTTAAGGGAATACCTCAGTTGACTTGGGATAAATACAGCTCACTCATGATACACTGCTGATTTGCTGGGTGCATTTATTTTGCATGTTATTGCATAAAAATAGAAACTGAATTATGTGCATTTCCTCTTTCCAAATTCAAATGTAATGTTTTTGAGTTTCCAAGTGCACTTTCTTTTCCTATAAATAGCAAACTAAGCATGAGTGTCGCATTTGGAAGAACACAGAAGACATTGGTATCAGCCCAGCTAAGTACCAACATATACATGCATTTTAATGTTAGGCTTCCTTCATGTTTTCAACAGATATATGTGCGCAGCAGTGACTACGACCGCACACTAATGAGTGCCCAGGCCTGCCTCGCTGGGATGTTTCCCCCAACCAGACGCCCTCCTCCCATCATGCCCCAGTTACTTTGGCGGCCTATTCCAGTGCACACCATCCCCAGGGCTCAGGACAAGGTGGACTGCGGAGACACATAAATATTTTCTTTCACACAACAGCTGAACTTAGCCGAACAGTTTTAAAAGTTCATTTGAGTCTGTCTCTGTTAGCTCAATATTGCTCCCTGTGTTCACATCAGCTGTGAACTTGGTGGACTGAAAACCCCCACCGTTTTAAAGTGTGATATGAACACATAATTGTGCCCAGAAGACCTGCAGTACCTGCAGTAAATGCGAATGATTTTCACTGATGTTCTGCTGTTGTTTTCGATTTCTCAAGCTGTTGAGGTCTCCAGGCAAAGACTGTCCAAAGTTCAGAGCACTGATGACGGAGACCTTTGAGAGTGAGGCCTACCAGAGATTCCTCAGGGCTCACCAGGTAAGACAAGCCACAGAAAGGAGACAATCCCTATAATACTCTGTACTGTAACTCATCCTCAGCATCTGTTCTATGACGTAAATGTTCTACTCACAGCACAGTTTGTTAAACATCACTTTTCCCTGAGTCATGTGCCTGTTAAGCACAGAAAACTTATTTGTAACTTGATTTATATAATAATAATTATATAATTCGGTTTTTGGAAAAATACTTTTCCTCACCTCAGCTGCATCTTTTCTGCATACCCTTGACTTGATTTGTAAATCAACAAACACAAACATTAACAAACACAGTGAAATGCACATTTCTCTAAAACAATGAAATATATACTTCACAGTTGTTGGTGCCAGTGTTATCAGCACCTCCAGTGGACGTGTTAGTTATGCTGCAGACATCGTGTCCTCTCAGTGATTTTCTCAGGCATGGTGACTCCAGTGCCTACAAAAAGCTGCACAGTGCAATTTCTCTCACATTCTCGGAGACACTAATTAACAGTTGGATTAAATTAGATTAAGAATTACAATGAAAAGATTTTAATTAAACATAGTCCCATGTGCTGCCTATTAAGGTGGTGTTTAGATCAAGACAGGGCCTCCAGCTTTGAATTTTAACACCCTCTGCTGGAGGCACAGTACCTGCAAGTTGCATTCAAAGTGGCACCATTTTTCACAATGTCGCCTGAGGGTGAACTTACAGCAACCACTAGCCTGCATTAATAAACTATATTGATCCTTTATATTAAGCAGCTAATGTGTTACATTTTGAATTTTAAACACCACATAAGACATGTTTTATTACTGCACCTGGAAAGAAAATGACAAAAACATTTAATATTGCAAATAAAGATAATGAATGTGTTGTATTTCCTGCAGCTTCATCATTCAAGGTGAAGAGTTTAAAGTGATTCTTGTATACTTTTCCTCACCATGCAGTTTTTCGTGGAAGAACTCTCCAACAACACAGGCTACCCTGTGTCCAAACTGGTTGGCAAAAAGATATGGAGGGTCTACGACACTCTAACCTGTCAGGTATATTTCTCAGTAAGCACATAGTGCGACACATAAACACGGCAAAGTTCAAATACTACACGTTATCTGCAGTTTACAAATGCTTCACTTAGCGCTGCAACCATTGGCTGCAGAGTTCAATAGAATGAGGTAAAAGCGGTGATTCTGCTTTATGTAAATGCATCTGAAGACAAATGTATGGGGTGGGTGTGGGGAAAGGGTTTTTGTACATAGAGTAAGACATGAATAGGTCAGCATATCGAAATGATAATTAAAGCTTAATGTGATGGGTGGATTCTAGGCCAGAGTGAATACACTCATTCACACATGCAAAGTCAGCATCTGTTTTCCTCAGACTGCTGCTAAAAACAGCTGGGGTAATAGAAAAGATGAATTTCAACTATTTAAACCCCCTTTGTTGCAATGCATGTATTGTGTAATGTGAATATTAGCACGATGCAGAGTGACAAATGTTGTTTTCTTGTGCAGAGGATCCATAACTTGACTCTCCCACGCTGGGCCACCCAAGATGTTCTGGACACCCTGAGAAGAATAGCGTCCTTTGAGGTCACATACAGCATCCTCAGTTACAAGAAGAAAGAGAAGGCCAGGCTCTCGGGAGGTGGGAATTCTTATAGGAGGCGATTAGATTAAATTATTGTTGTGACAAAAATGTTATTAGTCTAAAAAAACCTTGTAATGTTGCAGTGAAAAGGGCTGGATTGCAGTTCCCAAAAGCATATTAGCTCATATGAGCTAATGGGACAAAAATGATCACAGTGCTAAGACAAGATGTTCAATAAGGTCAAAGGATTTGTGTTTGTGTCTGGGAAGATTTCATTTACACTGCTGACACTGTGTTAATTACCAGGGGTCTTAATGAATGCCATCCTAAAGAATTTCTCCAGGGCTGTAGAGCAAGGGAGTCCTCTCAAATTCATTATGTACTCAGCTGTAAGTTCAGCATTTGAGCACATACACACATGTATAATCCATTCTACCATCTCCTCACCTCCTAATTCCTGTGATGTTTGTTTCACAATCCAGCATGACTCTACACTCATCACCCTCCAGGCAGCTCTGGATTTGTATAACGGTCTTCTTCCTCCTTATGCTGCCTGTCAGGTCTTTGAGTTCTATCAGGAGTATGATGGGTAATGACTTCCTTCCAACATTGCTTCATGCCCTCCTCTTTTTGCATATTAAAGTACACTATGTAGGTCAGAGCTGCACATTACTCTGTAGCCACACAAAGCCAATCACATGCATTTCTGTTTTCTTTTTTAATTGGATAGAAATGTGGCACAGATCCAGGACTAGCCAAAATAACAATGATCAAATTAGCACAAACAAAATTTACAAAACAGTTATCAAAATTATGTCTCATATCATTGTTTTCATTCAAATAATTCGCCAGATCCTACTCACTGGAGCTGTATTATCGCAATGACTCCTTGCGTGACCCCTACCCCCAACTTATGCCAGGATGCAACGGATTGAACCCCTGCCCTTTGTCTGTGTTCTCTGAGCTGCTGCGGGATGTAGTGGCAGATGACTTGGAGGTTGAGTGCAGGTTTAGGACAAAGTGGTCAAGCACAGGTGATGATTACCATGCATTCTGGGAGTGTTACCACTGCATTACAATGTGTTTATGCCAATATTCACATTGGGGACGGATGTGGGGAATTTCAGTCCAGACCATCTGATTTAAAAATATTAACCATCCAGATGTCCCATATTCACTTTTACCTAAATGAAAATTGTCATTCCCCACAGGTGTCATAACAGCTCTTGCAGTGGCTGTGGGTCTCCTGGCGGTGGCGCTGTTGTTTAGCATAGGAGTGGCAATCCGAAGGAGGAGAGCAAACTACTCCAGGGATGTGTAGTGCAGAGGACTGCCACACATGTGCCAAAACTACAGAGAGGTGCCTTTCGGCTGTGGACACTGTTAGAGCTATGGGCCTTAATAATGAGCTGCCATTTTTATAATATTTTAGATCCTGATAGGGTGTACGGTTTGTAAGTGGAGGGGTTTGTGACCTATTTCTTTCTTCTGAATGGTGTTTGTGTGACTAAACAAAGCATGTACCTGAAATGTTATAATAAGTAATTCAACAGAGAAATGAAGTACATTCAAAATAAACAATTATTTATAGCATGTAACATAAAATTTTATTTGAATCAGTGTTGACAGTGTTGTCCTCTACATACTGAAATTCACTGTTCATTCACTGTTTGGCTCATATCATTTCACATTCTTTGCGGTTCAGCTTCTCACTTCTTATCCGGGTCAATGGCAGCTGTGGGGAGACAAAATCAAGAATAAAGTTAGGTTTCATTAAAATAAAGCCAAATGCAATCACATCTACTGTGAATGTCTTCACACTGAATGTTGTTAAAGCACAGACAAATACAAAGACACTCAGACTTGGTGACACTCACGCCTTCATCCTCTCCTTTCCATCTGACTCCAAAATTTGCAACCTTGTCCTCTATGTTCTTACCTTTAACATCCAGCTTACACTCCACTTCATCCTGGCCCAGATTATTGACGGCCAAGCAGGAGTATTTGCCTCCGTCAAAGGTGCTTGGCTTACGAATATTCAGGGTCAGTACTCCTTGGTTGTTCTGCATCAAGTACTTGGGATCCTCACCAATGATCATTTTGTTCTTCATCCAGATAATCTTAGGCTAGGATGCAGAAAAGTTGAATTATGAAAAAAAAGAAAAAAAAAACACACACAAAAAACAAGTGCAACAAAACTGCTTAGAAATGATAAAGTAGATTGAACCAGGTCTTGGGGCCATGTCTTGCCCTTATTGGGCTGCTGAGGAAAAAGGCTGATCTAGGTAGCTAAGAGTCCCCCTCACAGCAACCTTCAGATCTTGGTTTTCTAATGACAAGTGTCATTGTCTGTCTTCTCCTGAGACTCATGCTACAAAGGCTATTTTTACATGCCCATTTACCTTGGGGAAGCCTTTGACGGCACAACTGATGGCAGTGCTGTAACCGGCCACTGCAGATCTGTCAACCAGGGGCTGAGTGAACTTGGGCACACAACACATGTCTTTCTCCTTGTAGGGGGTTGGTTTATGTACCAGGCCTACAGAGAAAGTGGGGGGAGGGGGGGGGGGGGGGGGGGGGGTGTGAAACCCAGTAAATCAGAGCAGAGAGATAACGCATTTTATTTGATGTCTGCACTTTGCACTACAAACTCGTACACCTACAGTGAAGTCCTAACATACTGTGAATATACGCACATACAAACACACATACACACACCTGTCTTAGCAATGACAGCTGTGTTTTTGCTGGTGCGTGGTTCTTCGCTCAAACCACACAGATTTTCACTGTAGACGCGAAACATGTATTCATTGCCCATGATCAGATCTGAACATGTGCAGTTTGGCCGTCTGTTATGTTCATAAATGGTGAACCATTCCTGAAGACAGAAAAGAAAAGTTAACTTATTATAAAAAACACAGGACCACTAATTGAGAATATAGAACTGGCATGAGGTAATCTCAGCGGTGCTGTTAAGCTGCAGGCAGGTGACTAAATCAGCAGCTTTGCTGTCTTTGTCCCTCACACCTTGGTCTTCATGTCCGCCTTCTGGATGAGGTATCCAGTAATCTCGGAGTTGCCATCGTCCTTTGGTGGATCCCATTCCAGCGCTGCATTGAAGCCCCAGACCTCTGTCACTCGCACGTTCACAGGAGGACTAGGCTTTTCTGTTTAGATAAAACGTGAATGTCACATTTTTAGTATTCACTCGTTAAACTCTGATGAATTTTACGTCGTTTAAAGTGCATTTTCTTACAATTAATAATTTTCTTAAACAATTGTTGCCACTGAAATGCGTTCTCACCAATTATCCTGATGTCAATGGTAGCTCTGTCCTCCATGTTCTCAATCTTTAGAACAAGCTCATATTTTCCAGAGTGCTCCCTCTCTGCTGAGCGGATGAAAAGGATACTGTCTACGTTGGAGTTGCGGACATTGACCTCTTTGGGATCAATGGGCTGACCATCTTTGAACCAGGTTGCGACTGGGCGTGGCTTACCCTGTGTGACAACAGTATATTCAAGGTGAGTTGGTTTTTATCATTTTTAATATTTTTTATTTATGGTTGGAAGTCTGCATAACAATAATAGAAACAGAACTTCTGTCATCAGTTAGCAGATGATCCTCTCTGAAAAAAAAAGATGAATACAGTCTCTTAATCAAAACATATAACAGATCCAAAATCTTAGCTAAGGTGTGTTTCTCACATGGAAGGGGATGGTCAGGTTGATCTTGTCTCCTACTTTCCTGATGTACTTTTGCCTCAGCTCACGAGGCAAGCGGATCTTAGGATGTTCTACAGCAGGAAATTACATCTCATAAAAAATATACCATATTATACTATGACAGCATTAAGCATAACAAAATTCTAAAATTCTACTACTTAACATGAACAAACAAAAACTCTGAGTTATGTCTGTTCACAACTTAACCTGACTGACTCACCCATGATCTCACGGATGGTGACAGGCTGTGACATGATAGCAGGAGGACTACGTCCAGCAATGTTTACTGCCACCACCCTGAAGTTGATCTTCTCTCCAACTGGGAGGTTACGCACCACATATCCCTGCTTTTCACAAAGATCCTGGTTTGCCACCACCCACTCAGTATCTGCAATAAAAAGAGAATTACAAGCAGCCAGTTAGATTTTTTAAATGTTAAAAAAACATTTCTCAATTTGTGTTCTTGCTATTCATTTTTAGTGTGATTGTATCCCATTTTTTTCATGTGTTTTGTCTAGTTTTATCACCTCCTTCCTTGCAGTATTCAATGATGTAGCCATCCAGGCCCCCAGCTCCAATCTTCTCTGGGGCAAGCCACTTCAGGCTGCATGTGCTGTCAGTCACATCATGGACCGACAGACGCATTGGCTCACTAGTTGGGGCTGGGGTTGACAGAGAGAGAGAAACACACGGGGTTGGCTGGAGATGCATGAAACAGTAAGGGAGTGACATGACTGAGAGCAAGCCACTCAAGTTGGTTGCAAAACCTACCAATAGGCATGAAGGGTTTGGAGCTGAGACTTGGCTGAGACAAACCAATGCTGTTGACAGCAAACACCCTCATCTCATACAGAATTCCTTCAATCATCCTCTTAGCCTCATACGTAGTTGATTCATATACATCAAAGTTGAGCTTTGTCCATCTGGAGGAACCTTTCTTCTTCCTCTCCATGAGATAACCTAGAAGAACAAACAATTGAGCATACAAATAAATCCATATCTATGAAACAAATCTTAAATGTTACTTTTTAGCAGTCATTTACATTTTCCCTCAGTACAATATATAGAGTGAAGTAATGCATGATGGATACAAATCATTTACCTTTGATTGGTGCACCACCATCAAATTTAGGAGGTTCCCAAACAATAGTGGCATAGTCCTCTCCCACTGAGATGCATTTGACATGCTCAGGGGGGTCAGGTACATCTAAAATAAGATATCTGTTAGCTTGGAAATACACGTTTGGAAAAGAAACCGACTTTTATTGTGAAGTCTTCACTTACCCACAATCTTTATAAACAGCACAGCCTTGTCCTCTCCAGCAGGGTTGGTAACACAGATGGTGTAATTACCCTCATCATCCCTCTCTGCTCCCTCTATGACAAAGCAGCTTAGGTCTTTTCTGGACTCCACCCTCACACGCCCTTCAGTGGCTGTGACTGGCTAACAGGTGGGAAAAACATCGGGTTAGTGCCATGACATGTAACTTTGTGACAAGAAAAGAGAATTGTCCCAGCAACCAAATTTGGTTCAAACATCGCTAAGTGTGTGGGTTAGGGAGTTTTGGACGAGCAACATAGGCACCTGGGGCAATGGAAGAGGCAGAGGGGCCACTTGTTTTAACCATATGATGATAATAGTTGAATTTGTGCCTTTTCTCCTTTGATTTTCAGGTTTGCTGTTGTGTTAGCTAGGCATTGTTGTCTGCATTTACGGCAAGTTATGCAGCCCCCCCAAAATATGAGCATAATTATTTATCTGGCTACATGCAATATGTTATTTAACATCCCTTGTGACATGCTTACTTTATCTCCTTTTGACCAAACAACAATGGGTGCTGGCTCTCCTGTTATTTCAACATCAAGTCGGAGCTTGTTGCCCGCCACCACAATGATAGTGTTTTGAGACACCATGTTTCCAGTCGTGTCCAGGTGGATCTTTGGAGGCTCTGGTTAGAGATAATGTATGAATCTGGTTTCTCATAGGATATCAATAACATGATATTAAATAATTTTTTCATATTTGTGATCTAAGGCTAATTTAAGGCTACTTACCTTGTCTAGGTACATAGTCAATCTTAATTTCTGTTTTGAAAAGAAAAAAAGTTGACAGTATTATACAGGCTGCTCATAATTAGAATGTCCTCAAGTGCAGTGTTGTAATCATTGTGTCTTTCTCACCCAAGAAGTTGAGTTTGGCTGAAAGTGACAGGGCGTATCCGTCAGGCACAAATGTGTAGTCTCCTGCATCCTCTGGCTTCACATCATCGATAATCAGCCGGTGAAACCTGAAACGAGAAACAAAGGAGGGATGATTTGGGGAAAACATCTGCTTCATAAAATAAAAATATCGTTTTCAGTCGGGCAAATATCATAACATTCGTTTCTCTAGCCTGGAGGAGTTTCTCCCCCATGCTTGTACCTTCCAACATGAGTCATTTTGATGCGCTGACTTGGCAAAACCTCCACTCCATCTTTGTACCACTTTCCTGTGACCTTTTCGTCGGACACCTCACACTTGAACATAGCCTGGTCTGTTGCCCTAACTGTCAGATCAGCTATGTCCTGCAACACCTCCAGTTGTTTTTCTGAATAAAAGATTGGAAACCACAAGAAAACAGATCAGACAGGAGAGAATGTGTGTGGTGGTGAGAAGAGAGGGAGGATAAGGTTCATAATGGTAACATCCTGACACCAGCTGCCATGAGTTGTTGGTTTGTTTATAAAGACAGGCTCTAAGCCCCTGGGCCAGCAGTGAAATTCAGCTGCATCCTCTGTATGGAACAGCACACACTTAAATGACAGAAAATCCAGACTAAATATAGTCAATTGTCTGTAAACCGCAGTGACCTCTTTCTAAAAAAGCTAATCTAAAACAATTACCTTATTCTTAATAGTTGGAAAAAAACAAAAACTGAAGAAAAATGAAAACAAATGACATTATTATTGTTTTTCTGTGGTACCTTCCACCTCCAGCTCTCCTTTGGTATGCCCCCCATTTGTCCAAGCATGGTACATTCCAATATCATCCAGCGTAGCCTCCTGGATGATAAGTGTGTGCTTCTTCCCGTCTTTCTTGAAGCGATACTTGGAATCTTTGTCTTTGTGAAGCTCTTGATCCTCAAAAAACCTGAAAATCAACATTAAATGACGGGCACAAGATACCACTGATAAATATTTAATACACAAAAACAACACTTTATTTGATGTAGGATTTTATGTCATACTACAACAAAAACATGAGTGCTCCTTGCATTCATCGGTACTGTGAAAATAAAGTTCCTGCTAGGTGCTATAAATAATGCATACTGTTGGAGTTTGTTATATTTTCTATTATATTCTATATTATATTCTTTGTGTTGTTATCATTATGTGAAGAGTGGTAGGTCACAGGACTCACATGGTCAACTTGGTGTGATGTATGTATTCTACGCTACATTCTTTCTTAATTTAGTTTACCCTTGGGACAGAGCAGGAGGTGCATCCTGTTCTGTAAATCTTCTAGTTTAGGACCTGTAGAGCAGGACATACATCATGTGTCCACATTCCTTCTTGGGTGAGAATATCTGGTTGTTCAGTAACCAGATGGTTTGACTTGAAGAAAAGTAATGTATGCATGAAATGTCCAATCATGTAAAGGTATACCCTTCTCTGTTCTGTCCTGTTTACAATAAAAAGAGCTTGCAAGGGGATACTCTTTGGAGTGGCTGTGTTCGGGTGAGTGCAACTGTCACTGAGACCCGCCGGCTCCCCTTGCAGCAAGTAAAAGACAAAGTCGACTTCTGTGTTTATTTCACTGTTGTAGAACTGTACTTTCTGGTGTAATCAGCGCTGTTGTGGTTATTAGAACCCAACACATACTGTGCCTTTATCCATGAAATAAAATCATAACATACCTTGAAACAAATCTTTGAGATAGATAAATCTCAATTAGATTTTTTTCCTTTCAGTTTTCCAGCATTTAATTCCTGCTAGTATATGCTAATGGATATTAATATACCATTTGTTTCAAACTTATTTAATAATAAAGGCAAATTGAAAGAAAGGAATCTTAGCATGTTGCACAAAGCTCAAGATAAAAACATCAACATCCAAAAATAAAAACAATATCTCAAAGACAAAAACATAAAAAAACTGAGCTTTAAATTCTAACCATAGAAGTCAACCTAATATGTTCTACATGTCCTTGTGGGATAATAATTGTAAATTCAGATTTTATTTTCTTTATTAAATTTAATATATTAGACCATAAATTATCTGATGAACATCTAAACAAAGCAAATCCTTTGAGCAGGTTGATGCACGTATTACTGTAGGTGAGGTTTTGTTTTAATACGAAAGGAAAGTGAAGTGTTTAGTTTCATCAAAGTTCTGAAATTCAAAACTGTGTTTGCGTGAAATACACCAAATAACAAACTGGGGGATCCAGGGCAAGGCCCCTATACAGTTTTAGAATGACCACATCGAGAAACCAAATAATAGCTGTCACGTTTGAAAACAGACGTCTTCCTTTATGTGTAAGACCAGAAAAGAGTACTAGAAGAAAACTGTATCCTGGTTAGTATTACAGCAATATACCCTGATGCTGAGTTATGCTTGGTTCAGTTAGTGTTGCAAGATATAATATTTACTGACCACATGACATGGGCGCCCTCCTCTGACACCTCGATCTCAAACTCCACTCTCTCTCCCACAACCACATGATAGTCGTCCATCAGTTTGGTGATGGTTATAGGGGGTTCTGGGTAGGGCAGCAGAAACTCAGTGTTATGAGGTCTACAAGTTGACATGTATCAGTTCACGTAATCTTGGACGGTTACTTCTGACAAACTGTTCAAAAAAAGAGATGGTGCACCTTTGACAAACACCTCTGTGAAACACTTGTCCTCGCCAACCACACACTCATATGCAGCATCATCAGCCAGAGTAGTCTTATTGATGGTAAGTGTTCTGACATTCCCATTTGCCTCCATTAAATACCTTGAAAGGTGACACAGAGATTAAATTAAAGATTAAAATTTTGATACAGTACATCCATTTTAGTTTTCAGGCCACATATATACAGTATATATTTTTAAAGGTCTTTGTCCCTGCAGCATATCTC
This sequence comes from Channa argus, assembly GCF_033026475.1. Taxonomy (NCBI): domain Eukaryota; kingdom Metazoa; phylum Chordata; class Actinopteri; order Anabantiformes; family Channidae; genus Channa; species Channa argus. The sequence goes on along the minus strand of NC_090216.1, from coordinate 11,635,651 downwards.
TGTTAGTCTACGTGGGGCAGGCATACTGTGAGATGTCTTGGCAGTGCAACTTCCTTAAACCACTGGGAGGCTTCTTATGACCCTCTAAAAATAAAACATGTTGATGGCAGCATCGCTGGAGAGTACAGTATGACTGATAATTTTAGCTTGATATTTTTAAAACCTCACCCACCAAGTTCATCTAAGCTTGATGAGTAATATGATACAAGATAACACTACTGTCTAATTGAGCAAATGTCTTGCTTAGTCTGGTGAAAAAAGAAACTAAAGGGGTCTGTGTGAACCGACAATAATTGGTGTATGTGCGTGTGTTTGCACTTTTAAGTATGTACTTGGCTGAAGGTTTGATCTCCTGGCCATTCTTCAACCATTTGACCTGGACATCAGGATCAACCACTTCACACCTCAGGACAATCTTCTTGCCTTTTTCCACTGAGTAGCAAGATTCAAGCTTCTTCAGGAAAGCTGGATTTGCAGACGGGAAAGGGAAAATTTAAAATGGACAACTCATCATTTCCTTAAATCACTCTGTTATTTTATCTGCCCTCTTTCATGGTGCCGTAATCGTCCCTTGCTGTACCTCTATCTCTACCTTCCCTGAGGTAAAATCCCACCCCCTAGATTCATTCCTTCATACTTCAAATGCTTCTCTTCTTCTTCCTCTCCCTTTACCCTGCATCTGACCTGACTTACCCTCGCTGTGCTTGATCTCAACCTTCATTTTTTTCAGGCGTTTCAGCATGCCCCTCAGGTCAGTGATGCCATACTTAAAGGCGATTTTCTCGTATTCGCTCGGATGAGCATTTTTGAGCAATTCCCACACGTCAATCTCTGGCTCCTCTGGTTCAGGTTTCTTCTTTCTGTCAGTCATGGAAAAGGGATACGTTTGCAAACAAGACTAAAGAAGCAACAAGGGTTTTAATTTAAAAAAAAAAAAATTAGTCTCTGCTTTATAATCTTGCAAACAATGGAACATTTAGCATCTCACTTCTTAGTGGCTTTCAGCAGAGCACTGAAATCCAGCTCTCCCTCGTCCTCTCCAGCATCCCTGTATAAGCGGAAGCAGACAAATATACAGATTGTATACAAGATCAACCACATTTTCTGACATGGCACAATATCAAATTATTTCCGCGTTATATACTGAAAGACATTTTCACACACTCAAACACACACGCATACACACATTGGAAAAAAATTATAGTCTACTGTATCTACTGTGTATGTTTTATTGCACATAAAGTTCCAGTGGCTAAAAGGTGAACCCCAATGCACTTACGCTCTCTTGAAGGCCGACAAAATATCCGCCTGCCCCTCCTGCTGTGCAGCTGTAACAAGAGAAGTTGCAAAGAACCCAAATTAAAACTGGATCAGATCAAAACATCAGCATGTACGGAATAACTCAGCAGGCCTCAGTGGGACAGAGTCAATTTTCACTCACCCTCAACAGAGATCTCAAAGGTGGAGCTGTCACATTTGTCTTTCGTTGACACTTCACACCTGTAGCCCCCGGCATCTCCAGCAACCACTTTGATGATCTTCATTTCATAAGTGTAGATCTTGGGGAGAAAATATTACCCTGATATTAATACTTAGTTTAGTTACCTTGTTACCTCTGAAAGAAGAACATCTTTCTCTGACAACTTGACACACCTTAGTATTTCTGTCATAGGTTTCTTTAAACTGCATATGCTTCCCAGCCTTGCTACCGAGGTCCATCCACTTGCCCTTCAGCCATTTCATGGTGGGTTTTCTAGTCAGGGTGCTCGAGTCAACCTTGGCCACGAATGTGATATCACTTCCTGCAAAAACAAACAAACAAACAAACAAACAAAAGTGACATGTATAACTTCAGATAACAGTAACCAGGTTGTATTTATTGATTGCTACTGTTTTCGGTCTGCACTGACAATTACTGTATTTCGAACCTGTAACAGCGACCACATTTTCTGGAGGTTTCTCTACAAAGAGCCCAGAAAGCTCAGTGGACTCTGAAAGGAAGGAGAAAAAATATGGTCACTTACATTTTTATAAAAAACAAAACAAAAAACAATACATTCACCGAACACAAAAACAAACACACGAACACACACACACGCAGAATAGACCTTAAATTCAAGTGGGTTTCACAATATGCAAAAAGCGAAAGCAAAGTAAAATGCTTAGACACATAAGCTCTCATGAAACATTTAGATTCACACATACATTTGGATTTGTAATTATAAAGTATTGCGACTACTAAATAATAAACCAACATTTGGCTTGATGAACTAAAAGACATTGGAGATAAATGAGATGTTTTGTAAACATCTACAACAAATTTACAAAATGAAAACCATATTTATTGTCTATGCAAAGTTGTGATTTGCAAATTATATCAGCTCTATATTTAAAAAATAAAATTTTATATGCATTTATAATTTTTCTTGTTTAGTATAAATGTGACCAAATTCATTATGATTTCAAACACAATGAGCAACGCTAAGAGAAATAAAGGTCAGAATCAGGATTTTTTTCTTTCTTTCTCTTTTGTTTCTTTGTTTTTTTTTTTGTTTCTTTGCTTGTTTCTTCCAAGTACTGTAGCAAAAGATTGCAGAAAATTATACCAATAAATTCGACATCCTAAATGTTGTTTCTACAGGGACAGAACTATTTCATCAGACCAGCCATTCACAAGGACTAGAGAGCAGATTGGCTGTGTTCCATTTTTTTCACACAAGCAAAGGTGATGCATAGAGTAGTACATGATACAGATATTTAATTACTGCAGCAAAATGTCATTAGCAAATTAGAAGGTCCAGGATGTGTTTATATATTCTGAGAGTGCTAATTATAAAACTTTTAGCTACAGCACCTGTTGACCTTTATATGTTAGCACTTTCTACCCAGATCAAAATTTAGCCAGTCCAGATTTTAAGAGCCCAGATCCTAAAACAACTCTGCAAAGTTTCCATTAACATTAGCATCTTTATTAGTCATCTTATACAAAACCCTTAGTCTTATATACTTTTTTTTGCATATACCTACTGTAGCGCTAATGGGTCCAGTCTATTTAACTATACCCCAGTCACTCCATTACATATATTTACTGAGCATGATATTTGAATATCACACCACAACAAATAGTATGCATACATTTGCATTTCAGAACATCACATTTGCATGCAAAGGACAGCAACAGTGTGCTTTGAGCACGCCCTTACTCTAATCTGCAGCCTTTGCCTGAGTTTAGAAAAACGAATACCCCTGTTTACCATATGGAAGTATAACAATTTGGCTGTTATACTGTACCATAAGACTGTGTAAACTCATGAGGTAAAACAATTGGACAGCATGTACAGAATGATTATTCTGTAGAATTATTAACATTAATAGACCACGCAGTGAAATGCAATCACAACTTTATTCGTGAAGGTAAGATCATGACTGTTATCAATCACAACAAAATGTAATCAAATGCAAATGAGTACTGCACTTTTAATCACCAAACCTTGTATAACTTATTATTTGAAATTACCTTGATTACTTTATTTGGACTGATCTTGCAAGGCTGCTTGCCACAAAGGAGGCAATTACTTTACTTCATGAAGAAGAAGACGTTCACCCCAGGCCACCTACATAAACCACTGAAGTGTAACTTAGAAGACATCAGTTGGTTTTTCTTTAGATGCATTGTTGTGTTGTGAATATTATAATTTCTAACAAAGTTTGTCACATTTCCTTATCAAGAGACTATGGGACTAATTCAACTCCAGTTGATCTGTACACTTTATTCTTTTAACATTCAAGGGTTTTCTATAGCAGAATGTTCTTTTTTTAAAAAAATTAGCAGTAACTTTCATAAGCAATACTAGTGCAAGGGCCTCAGTCTGCAGGTGGCTAATTGATGATAATCCCCGACACACACCTCACCCCCATGGGTATAGCTTTCAACAGCCTCGCTAAGATAAGCAATTCCCAAACTAAAATTCCAATCTAATAGAAAATACTGACTGCAAACTCAGTGCTGTGCAGTACGATGCAGTCAAAACTCTCAGTCAAACAAATGGTAGAAAAAAAATGTATCAAAACTAATGGTTTCTGCATGAAACGTCAGAATGCCCTACAGTGATTTTGATTCTCTGTAATTAGTATCCAAAAAAAGTGAATAAATCTCATGTAATCATCAGGAGATGTTCCTTGGATCTTCATCTGGCCCAAAATTATTTGTCTTTTTTGAAAAATTGCATTTCTCACATACATATTTAGGTTTTCTAAACAGCCTTTTTAAACTCAACCACCTCCTTTCTTTTTGATAAAGTTCCTCTTTAAACTTTCCTCAGCCAACCAGCTAAAATGTTGACTCAAATCACTTGGCACTTTGCTAAATGTAACTTGTTTTTGGACTGAACATGGGGGAGGCTCAAGAGAAATATTGTCTTAGCGGTGCAGGCACATGAGTTATAGTAACAAATGGTATTGTGCACAGTTTGCATTTGCTGATCTCTTTTTGTTTTTCTTCCATGCAGGTTCCCTTTATGCTCTGTTAAAGTGATTGTGCTTGCTTCTCTTTTAGTACAGTATAGCATTCCTCCCTCTGGGTAATTGATGCCACAGCAGGAGGAGCTTGCTGAGTCTCACATTCAGGGATGGGAATTCATTTTAGGTGAGACAAATGACGAGTTGTGCACTTCTAAGTGCAAACAGCAATAAAGAAGCTGGTATAGGACCAAAAGCACATGGCTTCTTTCCCCATTAATTTACAGAGGTAACAACTAGGGCAATAGCCAATTTTAACATTTAATGACCTCTAGCAGACAGCTGGGATTGGCTCCAGCACCCCCACGACCCTAACAGGAGATAATGGATGACCTCAGCCAGGCTGCTTGACCCCTCACATGGCCCAGCAAGCAACATTTCAGGGCAATTTTTAGCAAAGCAGTAAACATCCTCAAGCAGTCTTGCTGGCTTCAGAAAAGTCTGTGGCTACAACTTTTGCACACTTGCCAGTGTTGCCACACTGGCCAAACAGCCTAAAAAGGACACTGGACAATTTAGTCTACCAGGCCATGTGCTAAAATCACCATAGAGACCTACAAATCCAAGAATAAGAATGAGAATCTGACTATGTGCACTGGACAGAAGATTACAGATTTCTCAGTAGCCACTAAAGCCTTTAGTTAAGCTCACCCAAGTGTCCAACTGGGATAAAGAAAAGCTTGTTATTGTCTGTGTTTTCCTTAAGCAAAGTAAGTCCAGAATGTTTCACATACATTTGTAGGGCTTACTGCACTTTTACAGTGGAATTGTTCCAGTCCATGTGACATCCATCCATCCAGTCTGCTCCAGAAGATGTTCAACTCAACGCTTTGAGAGCTGTGCCATTGGAACACAGGAGCAGCTTCATAATTTGAGTAACTACTCTTCAGCTTCGCTTTCTAAAACCCCAATTTGTGTAAGAACCGAGCATGGCTTATGAATTGTCCTTGTGGTTTTGATGCACAGTAGATCATGTAGGCCATCAAGTGCTTCATGCAATTTCCTAATAAAGCATAATGTTAAGTGATGGAGCAACTTTAAAAGTGTCTTCACATCAGATGACACTTGGTATGTTATCACTTGATATGTTAGTAACAGTTTCCATTGTCCCACAATAACTGTATGAACCACAGCTGTGTTTCCACTCAAACTGTTTAAAATTGCCAGCGGGACATAAGCAAAAGAGAGCTGGTATCATAGGTCACAGATGGAAAGGGCAACACTCTTTACATGGAAAAACTAATTCTGAATTGCTAAAAGAACATAAACAGCATCATTTGTAAGTGAGATGTCTGGCAGCATTAAAGGATAACAGAATAGGCAAATGAGACAGGGATAGCAGGACACACTAAACTCCCAACAAGACCTCTCCAGTGAGGTCTCAGTGGCTTTCAGATCTGGCGAGCTGTAGGTGTGAAATATGTGGTATTCCAGGGATAGCTATTACGAACTTGCAATAAGTTAAGCGCTCCGTAGGGGATTTTCAGGGGAACAGTAAAATATGAGTAATGTAGCTTCCTGCATATTATGTATTTGCCTGCAGCTCTGGCATACTGACACAGAACTGTAAACTTTTTATTTGACCAGTTTGCAGAAGCAGCCCAAATAACATTTATTAGTCCTTGTGATGAGTGTTACTTAGTTGAAAATAAGAACACAAAATAAAAAAAATTGTCCATCCATAAAAAAGTTTTTAACAGTAAACACCCCATTTTTAAGCTTGCAAGCATCAGTCAAAATTATTGTAATCAGCATTATTTCAAATAATATATAAAATTCACCCAGGCCAACTTAACACTTCACATAAAATCTAACATCGAACCTGAACATACCCACAATGATACACATCATACTGCAAAAAACACTCAACTCCTACTTTTGGAGGGTCAAAATCAAATTGTCAAAAGATAGACGTAAATGTAAATATCACTTATTTCTTACCATGGCCATCAGCTTCTGAATCTGCTGCAGACAAGGAAGCAAATGAAACTGAAAAAAAAGCAGCTAGGAAGCAAACACTGGCAGAAGAAGACACACAGTACAGTAGCAACAGAAACCAACCAACAGACATAAAAACAGAGGCATCATGCACCAACACATTTGATTAAAAAAGAAATCACCCGGATCCAACCCACTTTGCATTCACAAATTGACATGTTTGCCTTTAACATGTTCAGGGTTACTGCATGCACAAATAAATAAATAAATAAACAAAAAATAGGATCACAGAAAAAGAACATAGCATACAGTAAATATTTTATATATTTTACTTGGGAATACAGCATAAAAATGCTAAATTGTACTGTATGTTGTACATACAGTAAAACCAAACCAAGGTTAAGATCAAACACACTGTCACATATACTAATACAGTATATGTCTATGTAAGTACCAGAATAAAGAACAATATTCAACATGAAATCCATGTAACAGTACCATTTGCAATCATTTACTTAAAGCACAGGTTCACCATTTTGCAAGTCTGTCCCAAAACAAGTGTTGCTCTAACCATTACTCCTGTTCACACTGGCTATGATCCTCATCTAAACCCATTTAAAGGGAAGTGGACTGGACTGTCGGTCCTCATTCTGTGCAAAAATGAATTCAAAACCATATGTAAAGCTAACATAAGTTTCAGATATTCAAATGAAGTGAACATATTCTAAAGTTAACGTCTTCTTCGTATAAATTTCCTTCTTGTGTTGCGCTCGACTGTGCTTGAAAGAAGTGAACCTATGCTTTAAACTTTGGCATATTCATTTCATTTGAACTACAGACAGTTATTATTTATATTAGGTCATGTATTTTGGTTGTTTACAAAATACATCACAAAAACATTTTGTTCACACCTATGACCTGAAAAAATCATGCAGATTCTGTAATCCTCACACACCATTTTGCACATGTATATACTCATATGAGAATACATTTAAATGGTTACAAAGATGCATTCTGTATATATAAACCGAACCATGTAATTAGCAGGGTTCTGCCTTACCTCCGTCTGTGGATTGTGGATCTAAGAAAGGTGGATGAAAATTAGCTATATTCCTAATATATAGGTGAATTATTTTGTATTTGGATAAAAGTAAACTTGAAAAACAATGCATAGGAACAAAAACTGATCAGCTGAGCCATTTATCATATACAGCACCAAAACTTGAAGATACCCATTCTTGTAGTGAAATGTTCATCAAAGGCTGCTGTAAAAAAGTTTTCATATCTGTGAAATGTAAATTCACAAGTATTTCAAATCCATCCAGCTGCAATCCCTTTATTTTGAATCCACACAGATGGCTCATCTTACCTGCTCAGTACATATGGGTAACTTCTTTGGAGTCAAAGTATACATTCCAAAACCACCAACATAGGTGCTTTTAGCATGTAGAGTATACGGGTCATACACACGGCAACCAAAAAGAAGAGTCACTTTGCTCATTTGTGACATTGAATTATAACAACGCAATAAACAAAATCTATTACCACACAATTTCAATGTAGTTCAGGGTAACACATATGACAAATGCTGTAGGCTGGCTATAGAATGCAAACACTTACTTAAAGTGGCATAACAATTACATTATCCCCTTCAGTAGCTTCATGATGCCTTATCTGATGTGACTGACATATTGGGTTATTTTCCTCACTTGACAATTACTCAACATGTTATCTCTTAAAACCACTTGTTCTGTATTACTCAGATAATTACCCCAGTGATTAGCTTAAATGCATTATTAAATAGGCAGTTCAATTCAGACCTGCTTCAGAACTGCTGTGTGAAAGCACTAAGCTCACCCAAATAGACAAAAAAAAGGCAAGAAAATAAGAAAATCACTGTCCCTCAATCACTCATATACAGCTTATTAAAATCATAATTTGAAATGACATAATTCAAAGACAGGTGGGTGAAAACCTTCAGTAATCTGATAATGTATTATATACAGGTTTTTGGTAAAAATGCCTGAAAATAAAGATGCCATTATGGAAAAAGGTGAAAATAGTTATAGATGAAGACTCGGGATATGCTGATTACACACCCACGCCAAGTCAGAACAGTGACACAGGCAGTTTACAGCATACGTGAGTGAAAAGTGAAAATGCGACAGCTATAATCAAGTCACTGTGTGATAATGTAAAGCGCACAGAAGGTCAGAAGGCTTAGCTCCTCCTCCAGTTTACTGTAGCTGAAGGTATGTATAACATGGCTATTTTAGGAACATTTAGAGTATGTCTGATTTTACTGTGAGTCTATAAATGTTGACTATTGACTGAAATCTAAGAAAACTGGCTGCTGGGTAACCAGATACAGTCTATAAAATGGCTATGTTTGAACTTAAATTCCCTTAAATTATAAATTCACCAAACCGTGTTTGCTGACTGGCAAAACATTTTCTGTGGCCCAACTGCAACGTTAGAACAAGGCACTCAGTCCACTTGCTTTGAGTGTGGAGTTCTGTGGGTTTAATTGTTATGGGCTAAATCTAGTAAAAGGAAATTCTCAACTGAAATAGAGGGATATAAAATACCCAATACCCCAAGTGTCTCCATGAGGGTCACTGCAGGAGCTCGTAAAGGCCAGAGATGGTGTCTTATGATCTCCCTGAAGTCATGCCACATTCTCTTTAGTTGAACATAGTTTCCTTGAATAGTCAGAGCACTTTGACCTTACTTACTTTGCTATTAACTTGAGGCTTGTTGTGCTTTTCTGGTTAAAAAAGGTTTTATGAAATTACATTGTTTTCACTTCATTGTGTCATGAATTGTAATTATTTTGTTTTATGGCTAAATATACCAGTAATGTGTTTTTGATTTTTCCATACAGCAACATATAGACATATTGGCTTCACATGGATCCTTATGTTAAAGTACATATGTGTACGGCATTTAGCCCATTTAAGTTCTTAAATAACATACAGTACTTGCTGCTTTCTTGGTACAAAATAGAAAAATGTGCTAACATACAAGCTGGAGCACTGCTCACCACACAAAGTCTTTAGTATTAATGCTTTTACACATGCCTTAAGGGGATTTCACACCTGCACCAAGCGTAAATCTGCATCAGCATCTGCTAAGTCAGTCCACTCAGGCCAAGAATCTTGATCATCTTCAACAATTTTGTGATGAAGCAGGGTAATGAACTCCTGCACAGCTGTTCCTCACAGTTTCACTGTTCCCTTCGGAGACTGTCTGTGGCTTTATGTATTGGCAAAGTTATTAGTCATGGTGGTAGATGAATAATTAGTGTGATTTTGCAAAATATGCTTGTTATGAGTGCGACTGTTCAGATTAAGGTCATTTTTTAATAGTAAAGGTTCCTTTTTTGTTTTTTATTCTCGTTTTTTTCTTTTCGCTTTGGTCGGTAACGGTGTTATTGTAAACAAGCTCCCTATAGCTCCGTACATTTTATTTCTGGAAATGTAAGTCACACTTATCTCAATAAATCAATAAGTAGTTGTTGTGACGAGTTTAGATACCTCAGGTCTTTGCCTCACTGTTTGTTTACCTCCATTTTATCAATGGAAGCCTGATTTACTGACATAAAGACAGGTTTTAGATGATCTGACCTTGGTAAACCTCGAAGGAGCTCCAGGTTCTCCGAACAGCATACAAATAGGTCTACAAAGTTATCTCAGCGACACATAATGTAACGCTTTTTGATTTGGATCTGCTGGAAGCAAACACACATTTATTTTAAATTGCAAATGGTTATCAGAACTAATTTAGAACATTTTTCTGTAATTGGTAACCTGTGACTCCTGAACTTCTAAAAACCTCGTGTGAAATGTATTTATTTTGAAGAGGAAAGAACTTTTTTAATTATAGCGGATGGATACATTAAAAAAGTTGTATATCTACTCACTGATCTAAGTGAATAACTTCTAACCCTATCTCATAGGTTGTGATATGTTTAACCTAGAGAAGAGTGATCATCACATTAATTTTTCTCATGGTTTTTGTGTCATGCAGAAGATAAACAGTGTTGGGAAGCTGGAGAAACTTCACAGAGCAGTTTTGATTCAACTTGACCTCATAGTGTTTCATCAGGTCAAGACGATGACAAGAATTATGACCATGAATCATATGATAGCTTCAAACCACTGACTAGAAAACTGTCGTGTGCTTGATTGACGACACTGGAGCAACATCACTTTCAGGAGGGAGTGTCAGGCCTGCTGACCACAAGGGAACTTTCTGGATTAAAGTGACAGATTACAAAATGATTTATCTCAGCTGGGACTGTGAAAGGGCTACAACAAAACTTGATACACTATGAAAGTTTGAAATATGAGGAATAAAATAAGTGTAAAGGTCAGAGGTTATTGTGGGGTATTTTTAGCTGTTACTTAAGGCTGTGTAAGTGAAGGAGCTCAGAAAAGATCTCATCTTGTGTGTAAAGAAAAAACTAGTGTTACACTGTGAAGTGAAGTGTGAAAATGTTACCAGTATTTCATTGGACTATAGTAAGATACATCGGTTTGCTGAACAGTTTGCAACAATTTTTTTCCTGAAAAGTCACATTAAGTCATCCTGTAGAGTTACAAATTGACTAGTGGCTAGTGATCATATCCCCATACCTAGCATTACAGTTGCACTTGGAATGATGGAGCAGTGGGTGGTGCAGGCATACAGTAAGTGGAAAGTGGAATCGAATCCATATTACACGGATAACCTCTGTGCCTGTATATGGTTAATAAAAGTGGTGCCTGGTTATGTTTCTGGGATAAAAATAAAATAGGCCCAGCTTTGATCTTTTAAAAGACTAGCCTGGAGACAGATGCAGAGAGTAAGAATCGAATAGCAGGAAGTAGAATTAGGAGTAATGTGCTAACAACTCCAGCAAAAGCCATTACATTGACCATCAGAGCATGATCACTTTAGAAATTAGAAGAAGGGGTTTGACAGTCTTAGCTAGTAAAGCTCAGCTCCTCTTATAGACTCGTCTGCTACGACAGTCTTTTATCTTAGGTTTCTGTCAGCCCTGTGACTTAAGGGCACCGTGAGTCCAAGAGGTGGACAGATGACTTCACAGAACTGAAGGACAAAAAACAACTAGTTATAAGAACTGACATTTACCCAAAGCTGCCAAATGGGAACTTTTATAGGAGAAAATGTATTTCATAGACTCACACACCAACAGGCTGTGTGTACTATTTATCTTAAAAAAGCTCATTAATGCACATACAATCTACAGTTTTTCTAATTAAAATTAATCTGCCAATCTGCTTTTCTTTTTGCTTTTAATTCAGCATTTTTTTTTGCATTAAATAGCTGTAATTGCAAAAGGTAAACGGAGTGTTGATGTTATTGCATGTTGATATTATGAACCTTCCATGTATTGATTCTGGAAAAAGAGGCAAAAAATGGTAAAAAAATAAATAAGCCCTGAGAATATTAAAATTTAAAATGACTGCATTGTTTTTTAAATGCTGTAAAGCACATGAAGACAGCAGACACATGGCTACAGCAGTATTTACTTCAGAAGCTGCTGGAGCTAAATTTCCACAACTGTTTCCGGAAGCATTCCAATTTAGTCAACAAGATGGAGCTCTCAGGTCTGATGTCATTAACATACTGACCCCCATGATGTCATATCAGCTGGCCACGTGATTAGTTAGGAGCTTTTAACTATTCTTTTTGGACAGATAACAAGGAGGCTAAGAAGGAAAATGCAAAGATATCAGTTAACATTTGTTATATTTTTTCGACGATATTATTGTGCATTTTGTCTTGTGTTATACATAACAGTTCTAGTTCTAGTTTTAGTTGTATCAAGTTTGCATTTTAACTGAAAATGTGTAACAGAGATGTGTAGATTCAACTGTGTGATCAATATAAGAGTAGTGTTTGTGGTGCTGCATTACAATGACAGGTGTTTCTATTATTTTGATCACCTCTTTTATATCAATGAGGACAGATTAAATAATAGAAACTGCTCTCAATATAATGCAGCACATGTCAACAGCAGCATAAACTAAATGATACAATAAAGGAAGAGAAAACTTAACTAAGTGTCTTAATGAAGTGTATAGCAGGGCTCGTAGATTAAGCTGCAGCTACAACTATGTGTACCTACAGCACTAAGCTGTCACTGTGTGCACAGCATGTACATTTCAGTGACACTGAATGCCATCTACCATCTACCAGTGATGTGTCATTTTCTTCAGCTGGGCTGCAAAATACATTTGCAGTAAAGTACTGTGGGTAATGTAGGGATTCTAACTTGTGAGTCTGAACCCCTGAGTGTCATCGCTCCTCCCCCCCTGAGCATTATACTAAATCATTTTATCTTGTCATCTGCTTGTATCTTATAGCACCAGGCTTACCATTCTCCAGTTTCTCCAAGCATGTTTTTGAATACTGAATTATCTGATTCATTTGAATTACTGGATGGTCATTGTTTTCATGCACTAAAGTACGATTGGTCATAAACATAAACAAATTACTGAAAAACACCAGGGAATCAAATTTTGCATTTCTGTAACACTCTTACATATTATATCATGTTGCAAGCAAATACACGTCACTAGAATTTCCATCCAAACCAACTTCAACACAGCTACTGAAATCCAGTCTCCAGACTAATTACAATGAATTATACTTTCACAAAAAGTATCTGCATACCTGCAGGGACAGGCTCAGGCATGGTTATTCCTGTGTCTTCTCTCTGCTTCTGGAAGACTGAGGGCTTGTGGTGCTTATTCCTTTTATTTCCCCCCTCGCTCTCTGTTATTCAAAGCTCCCCTGGCACTCGAGTCACCCACACCCTCCAGTGAGCAAGAAGCACAGGAGACTGACGACACCCTTAAAGAGTTCAACAGGAGCAGCACTCAGAGTGAGAGTGTGCTAAGGTGAGGGGACAAGAGGGTGAGTTGGTGCTGAAAGGGGTCTTACACATTTATGATGCGGTTAATGGGCTGTCTAAACCTGTTGAGCTCTAATATTCAATAGAGAAATACAGTACAATACACTGAGATGACCGACGATGAGCCATTTGTTGGCGCATTATCTAATGCCCAGTGGCGTGAAATCAATCATTAAATGTCATCATTAGTCATTAAGTGCAAGATCAAAAAGTTTTTGGAGTTTTATTAGCAATTAGATATACAACACAAGGTACCTGTACCATAAAAGAGAATTCCAAAAAATGTGGACCCAACTAAATATAGTTGACCTTGTTTTAACATACTTTAACTGTTAATTTTCTAACCCTGTGATAATCCACCCTGTAAAAAAAATTACATGCCTCCACATAATGTGTTATATTTGAAGTCAAGTCAGTTTTATTTATATAGCAGCACATGGTTGCAATAAAATAAAATCCAGTGCAATCGCATAATGTTTGCCTCAGTGGGCTTAACATTCAGATTCACAACAATATCCAATTGGAAAAGGAAAAAAAAAACTCCCACGAAAAAAATTCTGTGTCTTAGAGTAAGCAGCTAATATAATTCACTCCACGATCACTCATCACCTCTTATATTTATTAATTAATAAATTATATAATGCTTGTTTAATTTGTATCAAAAACACTCTTGATAGTTTGCTCCATAAAATGAAACTTTTTGGGGGGTTCTGTGTCAGACTGTTTCCTAGCAGGAAGCAATAACTTTCTGGAGTCAGCTGGTTGCCAGGATTGTTATTTTTGGACACAACCAGGGTGGCTGCTTTCAGTTTTTAGTTACAGTAACTCTGCTGACTGTAGCGTCGTTTTATTCTTTTGCAAGAAAGCATGAATATTTGCACTATTTCTTTAAATAAGAAAAGTAACACAATAGGGTAATTTTGCTGTGTGGACAAATGGAAATTGTATTTCACAGTTTGTCACTGGAAATAATATTCAGTATAATGTTGTGCAGTTTAATCTCTAACAGTGCATTATATTCATCTTGACTATGGGTGTAGTACTGGAAAGAGTTGAGTAAACGTTACTCAGTACATGTTACTCAGTACACGTTACTCAGTACTGCAGGCTACTTAAAGACAGCACTTCAGTAAATGTAATAAGTTACTACACATTCCACCCCCGCAACCTCATTTTCTAAAAGAAGCTCTAATGCTTTTAAGGTCCTATTTGTAGCACAAAGATTAGTGGAGGCCAGACTTGCTGTAAATGGTCAGATTGCCACAGTCACTAACAGTGTACTTTTATTATGTTGCCCTATGAAGATGTAGGGAGAAATTATATATAAGGCATGTCTTCATGTCCCCTTCATATATCAAAAATGTGCATGGGTCAACAGTCAGAGTCACGACAAGGGATATAAGTCCCCCTCTGCTGAGAGAGTGTGAAAATGTGAAAGGCGGCCGCCATGTCGGTCTACTGGGACCACCGAATGGGAGTATCTATAGCCGGAGTGGTTGAAATGTGTCTATGAAAAACAGCAGTCAGAGAAAGAGAGAGCAGGACTGGAGCAATGGGCTATAAACAAGGACTGGACTCTCAAGCACCAGACACTCCAACAGATATTATTTAAGCTTTGATTTACATTTTATTCAAAAATTTAGGGATGGGGGATGATGATTCTCCTTAGTAAAACTTTTGTGATAGAAGTCTTTAACTTTTAAGATGGAAGAGAAGACGATGATTGTACTTGGCAAAAGAGCAGAAAACTTTCTTTCTACATAAAAAGCCAACTTTGAACTTCAGATTGCCTGTCAGGTTTTTCACATTAGTATTGAAAGTCAATCTGCTGTGTCCAGCTAGATTTCCAAGTATTTGTATCGCACATTTTCAACTTGAGACACAATGGGACAGAGGCTGTATACTTGTAAAGGTTCATGGTGATATTGTACTGTACATTCGGTTTTGTCTGCATTTAAAACAAGATTGTGCTTGATAAGAGATATCTGATATGTAACAAAACTCGACTTCAGCAACGATCAAATTAATAATATACAGACTCTAACAGATAAAACTTTGTCATCAACATTATAATGAGAATTTCAATTTGAGATAAGTGCTTTTGAAGGGTCAACAAAAAGTGCAGCAAGTGTTGGTTATTATCCAGGACTTAATTTAGTTATATAGTTTAAAACACACACACACACACACACACAGAGCACACACACGCACACACACACACACACAGACACACACACACACACACACACACACACACACACACACACACACACACACACAGCAAAACATCACGTGGGCTCCTCTCAGACGTGAGACTAGCATTATCGCATCCCTGCTGTCGTAGGGCGAGAGTCAGGGTGCACTCTTGACAAGTTGCCAGTCTATCTCAAGGACAACCTAAAGAGACATACAGAGACATGACAACAATTCATATGCACATTTACACCTACGGGCAATTTTAAATTTACCAATTAACCTAACATGCGTGTCTCTGCACTGTGGGAGAAAACCCACGCAAGCTTGAGGAGAACATGCAAACTCCACACAGAAAGACCACGGCCAGGGTGCGAAACCTTAATCTCAGTAAACTAAGAGCATTTTCTAAAACTCTGTCTTGTTACTATCCATGCACAACATTTTAAAGCAATCTGGGTTTGTACATTAGTAACTGAGCACTTGTTGCTATAAACCACATAAATGCTAATTAAAGAACCACTGCTGCCATGAAAAAAAACTAACTCTATTAGCATCTTGGGTAGCTCATGTGATTGCAGTGAGAAGTCCAGAACCTGTGAAAAGAGACAGAGTTTAATAAAGTGTCAAATTTGAACTTGAACTGAATATAAATGAAAAAACTCTTTACTTAAAAAGGACTCTAGCTGACTTTTTTCGAAAGAAATTGCAAAGTATCCGTTCAGGCCTGTAGCATTAAACACCACCCAGGAGAAGTAGGCAGGTGGTATGATTTGCACCGAGAGGCCATAGATGTATAATATACATGCTCCTCATTAGTGCTGTTTTCTTAATAGTATATCTGTGAATCTCTCTGTCACTGGTGCTTCAATATTAATTTGATTATTTTCCACTATTCTATTTTATTTAATTTTATTTTGTACTGTACTGTCCGTAACTTGAGCTGTATATATTGGTATACAGTATATCTCATTTCCTGCAACGTTATTATTCATGTTTATGAACACCACAGCAAATATTTGGACAGACATTCCATCACATTTGCAGATGATTCTAGCTTCCCACACTGCTTTCAAGCAGGAGACTTTACTATGTGGTTGGCCACGGTGCAATAAATTGTAGAGGTTTTCAGCCTGCTCCCAAACAACTCTTCATCTGATAAGGGAACTGAATTGGAGGGCAGATATAAATATGTATGCAACTTTTACTGATAGATTTGATTTCATAGACATTCAGAGACATAATTTGCAGTGATGTACAAAAGTTTTTGTTTTTCCTTCAGAAAATGAAATATTTTAGCCAGCTAAAATTATGAACTTGTTTTTACTGGATTTTATTGTCTTGGCTGTGAATATTGTGGTTACTGAGCGGAGCTTGTGAGTAACCCCATGGTTACTGCTCTGAGCTACACATTAATCTGGGAGAGTCATGTGCTGAAAGATGAAAATCTTTTTTGACTTACAGAGGAACTGATACTCTGTCTGTTCTTTCACAGCGAATAAACTTCAGACCAGAGGGACCAAGTCTTATTTATTCCCTCTGCAATTACATGGTTTAATTTAAACATGAAATCCTGCAGCAGAGTTTGCCCATATGCTGCAACAGCTTGATATTTTACACTAAAGACTGACCAATTATTGCACTGTCTAATGGGCAATATACTGCAGGTATATCACGTTGAATTTTACATTGCATTGTTTACATATTAAATTGTTTATATAATCAACTTTTCATGTTATTTTTTTCAAAGTGTGGTTTCACTCGTTACATACAGGTCATACTTCCCTAATGGCCAAAACTTTCAGCTGAAATTACAGGTCTCTAATGATGTCATATTTAAATTATAGGTATTCATATGTAATGAAAACCCTGTCATGAAAATGTGGGATTTCACTACACTTACAATTGTTACATTTTTAATTGGAATTTCTACTTTGTTACAGAAAAAAAAACTGTAAGCAGTTTTGTTTTCACAAACAACTTTTATTATCTTATATTATCTCATAACAGTGAAGAAATGTTTCCACGTTTTAAAATTTAGTATATAGGGATTAATGTCAAGGTTTAAAAACTACAGTTTGATGTGTTCTACACTATGGTATCCTGAGTTTGTATGACACAATGGCTCCATCTTATGGACATATCAAGAATTTTCATTTAATTTATTGCGAAAAGCTCCCCTGAGACTGATATACTATATCAGCCGTTAAAAAACTCATTTTGTAGAACCACATAATTTAAAAGCTCCATCGGGGAACGTGGAAAACATTGAGGGATTTTGATAAAAAATGACACACACACAGGCAAACAGACAAGGCACAAAGGTGGGTAAAACAACATTTTATACTACTTTTTAATGTTATATTGAACAACATATTACTATATGAAAAAATAGACATTCCATATCTTATAAAGTTTGGTGGTCTATGATGCATTATTTTATACTACAGCAGACTATTGCAGAAGGGTTTCGAAGTCCACAAAATACTGTTTTGTTGCTCTGCTGTGTTCAAACTAACAACGCTTTTTCCTATAAATGTGTTGATCCAATTGTGTAAGCATCCATTGTTGTCCATTTTAACCACAGCAACAATAACACAAAGTATTTAATGGCAAACAAGTCACAGTTAATAATAAAATTGAGAAACATTTAACCATTAAGTGTAACTTGCCCTTTTTGATGCCAAAATCCATCCTCTTTGTTTTGCCGATGATAACCATCCATTTCATATTTGCAGCTGTTGCAGCTGATGATCATGTTGTTTGTTTATTACCTCTTCCTCTCTGCCATCCACTGCTGCCACCTCTCACAGAATAGGGAACTCCAGCTGTGGTAGCCCATAATAATCTAGTATCATAAAAGGGTGTCAATTATTATTATTATCAGCCTCATATGGTCATTTTGAGACCACAATTTTGACAAATTTCTCTACTGAATTAAAAATTTCTTTCCCAGAGTTGTGTTACTTTTTTCAGTGGAGTAGTTGTCGCATGCAGTGTTTACTTTGCTTTAGTTAGACTCTTGGCCAAACACATTTAAACTGGAGAAAACATGACTCAAATAAAGAAATAATAAGATTTTGTTTTGTGATAGAGAGAGTAACCAAATGTTGATATGTTGACAAAAAGGAGTCCTGCTTTTGCAGGGATGGGAAGGAGGCCTAAGCTTTTTTATATTTAAGAGAACCTGTAGGGGGAGACGAAGACAGATTTTTCCTGACCACAAGGACGAGGGTAGGTTTCCTAACAGATTACTGAGTATCATGGAGAAAGGGCTCTTAACTTGCAGTTGTACTTGTGTCAACAAACAAACGAACACAAACCCACGAAGAAGCATTGTACAAAATCCATTTATCAGAGTTTTTTAAAGACTGACACCACATCAGTCTCAGAGGAGTAGTGTAAAGTTTTCCTCAGAAGAAGCAGGCACGCACACACACATGCATGCACACACAGACAAACACCCACAAACAAATATCATTACATTGGATGTAATAATCGTCTATTAATCATGAAATTATTTTTGTGCCTTGTGGGCAGCTCTAGCTCAGTTGGTAAGGCAGTCGTCCATGAACCACAGGGTCAGTGGTTTCACACTTAGTTTTCCTGGCTGCAAATCAAATTGTCCCTGGGTAAGACACAGAACCCCCAAGTTGTCCCTAGTGTCTGCTACTTACTTATAAGTCACTTTGGATAAAGGCATCTGCTAAGTTGTAATTGTAATTATTTTAACCACACATTAAAGATATGCTGTTTGCAAATGTTTGCAAATCCCTTCTCTTCCATTTAAAAAAACTCAGGTTAAGTTTATCCTGCATATTTGTATTTTCTCTCCTCCACCTCCCTCATTGTCCTATTGCGTGTGCTCATATGTCATCTTGTTTATTGCCTCCTTTGCTTTCATGTCACCACCCAGTCCTCTGGGGCCCCCTGCTCACAGTTAACAGTGAAGAATGCAAGCTGTGGAGCAGCTGTAGGTATGATCACCTTTGGATGCTTCACATGACCTTGATTAATGTTTCTACTGTATGTTTGCTTGTAGCCCTGCAAATTATACATCTCAGTTGTCATCTCCTGAATACATAAACTCACCCATTTGATAATAAGGTTTGCCCAGTTTCAAGCAAAATTTTCTTAAATTATGAGCTTCTGATAGTCTGAGAACATGAAAGATATGTTTATAGTCTACATGTATGTAGGGTTCCCCAGTCTTGACTTACGTGTTCACACTGTAGCTACTATTACCTTTCCCTCATATACAGTACAGTTACTTATCTGAATTGCAGCATTAATTTATGTTTTTATGTTTTGCATTATGTTTGTATTTTTTTGCTTTCTGCTTCATTTTATTAATGCTTGATGTAGCAATTTGTGACATTTCTAAAAAACATTCACATATTTGTTTATTGTTACAATAATTTTTCCTCATTTATAATTTAATGATAATTTCTATGATAATTATTTATTTCTTTGTTATACCATTGTTCTTGTTTATTAGTGTATTATTTATTATTATTTTGTTATTATTATTATTATTAGTAGTAGTAGTAGTAGTTCTCTTTCTTTAAATATATTTCTTCTTTGTGTGTGCATGTAAGTTAGATTTAATTTAATTTAGCAGCAGTATTATTGTGTATAGTAATTTAAAACATTGTTTTTAAACATTTAAAACATTTTTTAAATTGAAATGGTAATATAAATGTATTGCAAATAGGAAATTGCATTTGAAAGTAGTTTTTATATTAAATATTAATTACCGCATTCCAGTTCATGTCTCTAGCTAAGTCTATACTTTATTATATATCAGTACTCTTTTTACAGTTATTGGTGTTGGTATGATGTAATAACAAAATAAACTATTTAATTCATGGTCAGTGTGCAGTGTGCGGTGTGTGCTGTTTGAGACTGTGTGTATTCAGCGTCTGATTTACAGTTGGGACTGAACCTCCAAGGTGCAGCCTGCGGGTAAAGGAGAGCTCAAAGAGGCGCTTAGGTGGCGGTTCCATATGATCACTAAGCTTAGAAAATCAAATCGCCATTGCAATCTTGATTACAAGATGTTTACTTCGGTTGTGGCGTAAAGCCGCATGAGAAACATCCCTGATCTGTCACACTTTAACTCTCTGGAGTCTGGCTTCATTTTGTGAGAGCTCAGTAAAAACATTTAAAGAGGCAAAGGAGTCAATCTGACCCTCAGTTAAAGTTATAACATAAACACATTGCATACAAAACAATAGCCTTTATGGACCTTTTCTATGTGAATCTGTTTCAGCTGATCTTATTCTGACTAATGATTGTGTATAAATTCTGATTTAATTGATTTACTGTCACTAACACACAATGGATTTTGTCCAAAACATTGTCCCCTTAAAGGAGCTCGTTATTTGCTCCAGCAGTCTGACCTCCTTCATGTTACACCTCATTTCCTTCATTCACTTCATTAACTACATACAGACTAATGACACCACTTGGATGGTGAAGATACACCCCAACTGTGGTGAACTATGAAATATCCCAAATTTCTTTATTAATGCCATTACACCACTACTGGCACTGGGATCCACTCGACCCAAGATGCTCATTGTCTATTAAAATTTAGGGTCTGTCATTACCCCTCCCCACTGCCGCTTCATGAGTGACTCTGAACAGCACCCACCTTTAATGTGTTTCTTCAGAAAGCTCGAAAGCCCAGGATGCACAAAGAACCTCAAGAAGAACAGAACAGGAAATAATTAGGCTTAAGTTACTCTAGATTGGCAACATAGGTTTAAATCTATCAATGGGGCATGTTCCTATATGTCTCTGATCTGTTCGAGATGGAACAAGTGACATTTTTAGTTTGATACCATGGATTCCTCATCTGTGATCCACAGTGGCTCGCGAAAATGTAACACATCAACATATATGCTTTATGTTTAAGAAGCTCAGCTGTACATGTTCAGGGATGTCGGTTTCATACTCAGATATTTTCAGAATTAAAGAAGGTATTTATCCAACGATAATATGCAGAACTATGTGAAAACTATGTAAGGCTTTGTGTTAGTTTGTTATCAGTTTATGAGTTAACCAAAAAAGTATCTGGACTAGAAAGAGAGTTTTCTTACTAGGTCTGCTGGTTGAGGACATATTCCTTGTACTGGGAACACTGCTTGGCATCATCCACTACTTGCCTTGTTGAGGTTTCCTGAATGTTGGCGTCTGTCTGCAGCAGTAATAGCACTTTCTTTCTTTTGAAAGACATTTCATCCACATGTGTATTGTGCACTTCAAAAGTTTACTTCAAGGTAAATTATATCTATACTTTAGCAAATGTCCTCTTTTATGTCCTTTAATGCCTTGATTTGATTTTGCATGTTGCTGTATCCATGAAACATATAGCTCTATACTGTTTTGTGGGCATCCCTTGAATTAGATGTACAGTTTAAGCATTCAGCAGTCCTGTTTTCAGCTAAGTGCCTCACACTAAAATAATAGAAAAACATTTAACTAACATTTAAATTGTTGTAATTTTATGCCTATTACACCCAACATTGGTATTTGTTTGTTCTCTCCCGTGACGAGCACTCTCTGAAAGGCTGAAGAGTGATATGATGACCTTAACCCACCAGAGCAGTCACTGAACATAAAATCTGAAATCAGAACATGGTCACAGCTCAGTCATTTGACAGATATCACTTGTCTGTCAGCAGTGTTTTAAAAGCCTCTGATTTACCATGGCCTAAAACCGCTACACTTGTAAACTGGTTATCCACACTCCTCTCTCTTTTATTTGAAATAAAGTCCTTCAGGCAGTCTGGGGAAACTCTGTACCATTTAATGTGTTGGTTGCACTGCAGTCAGTGCCCCAGTCAGTCATCTGCTTGAGCAGGCAGGAACCCAAGAAGGACGAGGCAGCCTTGACTAGAGGCTTGGCAGGGTGCCGAAAACAGTAAACACCTCAGACACAGAGTCAGTGGTGGAAAGCACATCACAAGAAAGAATTTGGGACGAGTGACATGCTATTTCTTTTAACCCAGGCCATACATATTAGACATTTGTGATAGTAAATGGTTGACATGGTAACCCAGGTCAAGAGCGCAGAGCATGGATCCTCCAGAGGTCGTGCCTACACATCTATGTACGTAAAACAGCAAAGTGTTTTATTTCTATTAATATTAAAATATTAATACTTAAATATTTTGAAAGGGATTAAAAGATTCAGGCTGTTCAAAACATTTTTAATTATGTTTTTAAATGCAGCAAGAGAAATATTAATGTAAATTATATAGAAATATCTATATATGTAGACATTTTACATTCATACGTTGTGAAAAGGTTATATAATAATAATATTTTTTTTGCTTATACATTTGCACCTGTTGGACCTCACACTGCTTGATGTCTATGACAAGAAACTCTCCCATGCCAACTTAAATCTTTGCAGCTGCATACTCAGAATTTTTTGTGTATATGTATGTCCACATAGGCCCATCATCCAATCCGCCATCAATACATCAGTGTTGTCACTGTGCAATGTGAAGAAATGTAGAAAGAGGAGGTGGGGTTTGTTTGAAAATAGGGGGTGTCCTACAGACATCTGAGCAGCCATCTAACCTTTTTAAGGTAAAATATACATATGCAGCTCCGATTACCAGCCTGCTGCTTTCTCCTTTCCTATTGGCAAGTTTTATCTCATGCTTATGTCCATGCCACTGGCTCGTTCCTTTATCTCTGTCCTGTGTTAAAGGTATATAAGAGTGGCTTTATGAGCCTGCTCATCATACTCAGAGAGACCTGTGACATCAGACTGAGACTGCAACACCTTTAACAGTTAATTCAAAATCAAGCTGGTATCAAGATGCCTGCTGAAACAAGAATCATTTCTGACACTCGGAAGTCAGATAAAGGTAAACTTTATTTTCTGCTTTCACACCATTTAGAAACTCATTTTATTTTATTTAGTTTTTCCTGAATCTCAAATAATTGAACAACTTTAGTTACACATTTTGAAACTTTCAAGGTGTGAGTGTCTGTCAAATTGAACATTTAAATAATATCGCAGCATAGTAATCTAGAAGTGTGTTTTAACATGCTTACACACTGCAGAGCAAAATGCCAATCTTGAAAATGGGCAGCATTCGGCTCAAAATTATGAGCAGAAATAGGATTATGACCAAGATTTTCACAGACAAATGTATTTGTCCTGGTGAGTTGGAACGCACAGCTGAATAACTTACAGACTGGAGAAAAGGCCAATAAGGAGGTTAGAGAGCTATTATGTAAACTATTACATATGCACCTGTATAACATAACTTGCAGAATCTACAGTCTTACAACATACTTTTACTTTTATAGATTTTCAGAATATTGGTTGTTTTTTATGGGACTCTAGCAGTTAGTTTATAATATTATATTGTTTATCAGGTGATAATCTTTTTTATTCCAATTGAGCATCTGCAAAGTGACTAAAGCTATAAAATAAATGCAGTACTATACTAATAATAATGCAGTGAAAATTAGAATGTTTTCCTTTGAATTGTCATAGACTAGTAAAGTAAAATAACCCTAAATTTCGACTACACAAACCTTTACTTGAGTGCCAGAAGCTCACATTTATTCTGAAATGCAGTACTTGAGTAAATGTATTAGTTTAGTTACCACGTCTGCTCTCCATAAACATGTTGTTATATTATAATTAAAACAGATGCAGTGAGGACTTAATTTAATCTGATTGAGCCACCACTAACAGCTCTGGACAGATTAAATTGGATCTGAGGCTGCATTTAGGCGTTGATTTTTTATCAACGCCTTAATTACAAAGCAGCAGGTAATTGCTGCATCGACCGTGTAGGAGTCTCAAAGTGCATTTGCTGTTTAGACTCTCATGGGTGCCGCAGCACAAAATTAAAAGAGGTACCTGAAGTGAAATGTAAATTGCAGGGTAGAGTGATTAATAAATGTCAATGAATTCTGCTGAGTCGTAAAGCAGTGTCATGATTGTTGTATTACATGTAGTCACTTTGCGGTAAGCTAGTCTCATGTCCACTTGACTTAATAGAGGTAAACAAAGAGGACAGTCATGTGTAATATGCACTTTGCTGAGATGCAGTACTTTCTCAAATCAGAGGATGCAGTTTTATCAACATGTATTCTGCTGCAGGATTTTAATGAATTAGTGAAAATGCTGCAGCACTAAGTGGACATCTGATATTGTAAGAATAACGCAGACTAAAATCTCTAAGGGGCTGCAGATGTTGCACCAGAAACAGACCTTTGTCTAAGACTACCAAAATCTGATTTGAATGAATCCACCACCTGTTTGTGGCTCCTACCCAGGCACTTTGTATTCAACACTTGGCACAAAAACACCACACAAACAGAAAAAGAAAATGAAACAAATCGGGGAAATCTGTTTGCGCTGGTCACTACATGAAGATAGGGTCCTAAATATTTTGAATGGTGCCAATTTGCAAGCAAACACCTGCTATTCTCCTGCTGATACCCATATGGTGTAATTGGGCCAGACAAGGCACTGCTTTTTAACACCATTTAACGGGTGGATTAACATTCAGTCAACAGAGGTATAAATATCAGCTCATTTAGATGTGACACATATGGTACATGGTGTAAAAACAACTGTCAAGTTAGAAAAATGTGGATAATGATCACAAGTGAATTTACATGTAGTCTTTGAACTCTGTGTCAGATTTACAGTATCAGAGACAACAAAGTGGGATATTTTATTGTAAAGTCCATGCATTTCACTATTTGTTCTGTTTACCAAAGTAAACTTCATAACTGTTCTGAGCTTATTCCGATGTTTGAAAGAAATGTATTTTGGAGGTGACATTGCTTGTTGTTATAAATAAAACACATTTATCATGTGAGACCGTGTTGACATCCTAATGCGTTGGGATTAGGTGTCTCCTCTTCCTGAGCTCTGTCCTCAATGAAAAACCGAAGACGGCATGCTTGCACATGATACCACAGCATTTGTTACAAAATGGGCATTAGGACTAAGCCTGTTATGTAACTTTAATTTATCAATTATTGTTCAAGGAAAGCTATGACACAATACTGCAGCCTGTGATCAAACTTAATTTAAATGCTGGCGGACTTAATTATTGTAAACTTGTATTTTTATAAGCTCATAAGTCACTCCCCTATGTTGCTGATTTTAAGGACAGCCAACAAGTTTCATGTCTTCACATACACTTTGTGGCAGCACAACAAATAGCCTTAGTAAACAACAGTTAGCTCTCCAACTTGTCTGACTTGCACTTGCACATCATGTTCCTCGTCTGCTGAACTGCTTTGAGCCTTATGCTGCACTCTAGTGTGACTGAGCCTACAGTATGTGAGGTGTCTTGGTAATTCCAGCCGCCTGGCATGAATCAACCACTGGCTCCAGAAAGCATGCAGTTGCTGTGTGATGATCTGACAGAGCCAGATGGTTTTCTAAGTATACACCATTTTGCAGAGGCTCACTTCATCAACTGCTGAGATGCACCTGACACATACCTTAGAGCCTTAGGTATTTATAACAGCGCAGTTTGTGGACTTCATTACTTTAACACAGTTTTGTTTTAACTTGCAGCAAAAAAAGTAAAAAATGAAAGCGCACCACCAGGTAGGAACAGTTGTCTTACCACACGGTTGATGAGCTTGTGATTTAAAAATAAATTCTAATTCATTATTGCTTTTCTGACTCGATGTTTAACTTCTCTCCTCAGAGCAAATACCGGCCTATGAGCCAAACATCCCCGAACCTAAATGCAGAGCTGATCTCATCAAGCGTAAGAACATCTCCTTGGTCATCTCCTTGGTCATTCTTTTAAACCTATGGCAATTAGGTCGAAATATATATGTATATATATATATATATATATATATATATATATATATATATATATATATATATATATATATATATATATATATACACATAGGGGTCCAAGTATGTTTTTTCTTACTATTACAAAAGGATTGCTGCCTTATTTTATTCCAGACTGGGTCAACCTTTCCTTGGATGACAAGACAGCCAATAAGATGCTTTGGATCACAGAGGGCGGTGTAAAAGTGTCTCGTATGACTGACGACATCACTTGTCCTGTCTTGGATAGACCAGAGAGATTTGAGTATGCTCCACAGGTACAGGATGAAGACATATTGACATTATTTTGATCTGAAATTACATTATTTAAAGAGTTTTTCTTTTCGTTTACGCTATTTTAGATATATGACACCAAAGTGCCATAAAATTGTCATCGCCGTGCTCTAACTGGAGGTGTTTAATGTCATTGTAAAACACAGACAACAGTATTATGGAGGGCAGTTTATTTAAAAGTTGTGCCAACTGGTTTGGCATTGCAAGCAGGAGAAAGCGAGACTACTTTAACTCATCTCTGTGGCAGCTACAGTAAACCACAGGTTATGCTATCCCCTAACTACTCTATCGTTCCACAAGGTTCTTTGCAAAGAAGGGATCCTGGGCTTCCGGGGCTACTGGGAGGTGGAGTTTTCAGGATGGGTTGTGGTTGGGGTCGCCTACGCACAAGCAGGAAGGAGGATCAGTGATGGACCATGTGGCCTGGGAGAGAACGAGGAGTCTTGGGGTATTGGCTGGAGTGGCTCCAGCTATCATGCCTGGCACAATGGCCAGAGTACAGAAATTGTGGAGATTCCTGAGTGCTCTGTTATCGGTGTATACCTTGATCAGCCTGCAGGTATTCTTAATTTCTATGCTGTGCATGAGGTGAAGGGGGAAGAGGAGGATGCAGAGGGAAAGCAGGTTCAAATTTTGCAGCAGATTAGGAGCTCATTTAATGGGAACATGCTGCCAGGTTTCTGGGTGGGGACACAGTCTCATTGTTTAATCCTAAATAAGGAGGAATAAATCATTTTTATTGACAATCCGGGATCATGAATTGATCTCTGGACACGAGACGAGTGACTCTATTATCATCCTGCTATAATAAAGCTGCCTACAGTATGTGGCAGCTATAGGAGCAAAATGACTGGACAACACCAACACGGTCATGTTAGGAGTGTCTTCCATGTCACTGGAATATTTATTAAACAAGCACAATTTTGGATAAATCATATGCACATTAGATGTGTTCACTGCAAACAGTGTCTCTGAGGCAGATGTACAATAAATGATTTAATACATTTTAGTTTAGGGAACAAAGAGCAGTTAAGTAGGATTTCAGCTGGTATTCACCTTTGAATCTCCACTGTTTTGGACTTTCCTAAAACTACAGGACCACTCAAGGTTTATACTGATATGTTTATATTTTTATTCCCCCATTATTATTGTTTTCTAAGAATGTGTAATGTTACTTAGTTCTGTATTTATGTTTGCAGTATGTTAAATATATAAAGGTTTAAATAAATAATAAAGTACTGAGTAAGTGGCACTTTGTGTTGTTTTTTTGACCATTTTAAAAAATGACATATGATAACAAAAGAATGTAAAAGGCGATGCTGGATATCTACTCATATGTATTCAGTTGAGCTACTGTACTATAAACGTAAATGATGGTTGTGGTTATGTTACTAGCAGGCTCTTGCATATGGTGGACATAATAATGTAATTGACAAATAACATTAAATCCACCTGTTGCTCACAAACTCCTCTCACATACGCACCTGTTATTTGCATGTGGCTCTTCATGCAGGCACCAACAACGTTTGCATTCAATTTATTGTGATTTCTTTGTGCAGCCCGAGCAGACGTGACAGATGTTGCAAATAAGTGTTGAAAATAAAGTCGAAAATAAAAATTGATGCCTTTGTATAAAGAATTGGAAACTATCTTTTACCAAGCGCAACATAATCTTAGTTGATGTAAGAATTAAAAATAGATGGATGTAGACGATATCATTATCTGACACATGGTTTATCAGCTTCTTTGTTCACACTGATTGAGGTGTTTATGATTGTGCTTCATGGTGTATACGTATGAGACCGGTTTTGGAATCCTATTCCCAGCTATGTTAGCCACAGTCTTCTTGCATTTTTGAACAGACTCCTAAAGTGTCAGGGGGTTTCAAATGCCTGTGGTAGCCTTGCTCTAAGCAATATATCAGAGTCAAGGGCATACCTCCATAACCCCTGCTGAGAACCCCAACACCTCTTCCAGACACTCCAAAGCTGCCCCCTCACCCCACCCCCAGCCTTGACTTGGCATAGGCTATAAAAGTCAAGCGGAAGACGAACCCACTGCATCTTTAGTTTGGCTGAATTAAACAATTCTGAGCGTGGATTATTACCACAAGATGCCATCCAGGCCCAATTCTACAAGAATCCTGTCAGAGACCAATAAATCAGGTAAAAGCTTTTTTTGCAAAATCTAATGTAAGACGTCATATTGAAACTGAACATATTGAATTTGCTTTGTATACAACATTTTGTAGGCTGTTAGTACATTTTATTTTAGTATATTCTCATTTGTATATCTCAGTTGGTGACAGTTGTCAAAGGCATTAATTTAAGCTTATAATTGAATTAATGAATTCTGCTCATTTGCTTTATAATAATGTCAGCAAGAATGATATGGAATCAGTGAGAGAATATTACACAATTCTTTTTAAATAGTAGACTTTTAGAAATAAAGCAAAGAAAATGCACACTACCTTGATGTGTCATTTCAATGGATTGTCATAATTAGGTTTTATTTTCAGTATTTTCAAAATAGGACAGTGACAATTTGTCAATATATGTAATCAAGTTTGCAGTTTACAATAAATATAATACATGACACAGAAACTGAATTTGCTGTAATTCTCCTGTCATTAGACATGTCACTGTGTCATAGCTTTTGGACACAAAGGTTTGGTCAAATTAATAGTCTCATGATGTAAAAGAAAAATATATATAAATATATATTTATTTATTTGATACATTTCCTTGTCAAGTGTGTTTACCATCAGGACTGTTAGAGATTATTGTAAAGTGTTTGTGTGAAAAAGCAAACAACTCTTCACCTCCTTGCAGCTTAACCATTGGCCTTTACATTTCTAGGGAATACGATTAAACCCAACAAGAATGAAGAGAGTAATGCAGGTAATGCACTCTGTGTGTTTTCATGTCTTAGCCCATCCGTACTCTTTATGTCAGGCACATTTGTTTGTATTTAAACCTATTTTCTCTCCTTTAAGAAAACGTTTCCACTTATACGCCAGATATCCCAGAGCCAACGAGCAGAGCCGAGCTCCTAAAGTGTATGAAAAGATTTGATCTCAAAGGATTTTTTGTTGAGCTATGTTTTTTTCAATTTACAGTTTTTATACAAATCAAATTTACCATTGATTTCCTCCCATAGACTGGATAAATTTGTCTTTAGATGACAAGACAGCCAATAAGATGTTGTGGATTTCTGACAATGGCTCTGAGGTGCTTCGTAGAACTAAGGAGGTTTGCCCTGTTCTGGATAGACCAGAAAGATATGAGTACTCTCCACAGGTAAGCCAGAAAATTATAGTAATTTAGATACAGAATATCTGATAAAGGAAAAAAACAGTTTACTCTTTTCTTTACTTCTTTTTTTTTCTTCAAAGGTGTTGTGCAAAGAGGCGATTTGGAACATGAGGGCCTACTGGGAGGTGGAGTACTCCGGCTGGGTGGTAGTTGGAGTCACCTATGAAGGAACAGGAAGGAGGGCACATTCAGGCCCAAGCGGCATCGGAGATAACGAGGAGTCCTGGGGTCTATGTTGGTCAGGAAATTGTTACCAAATCTGGTATAATAGTTTAGACAGTGACATAAATGACATCCCATATGCCTCTACAATTGGAGTTTATGTCGACCAGCCTGCAGGAGTTATAAATTTTTATGCTGTTACTGGTGAGGGAACAGAGAGGGAGGTTAGGCTGTTGCATAAAGTTGAGACAGCTATTGGGAAGAAGATTTTTCCAGGTTTCTGGATTGGAGTGCAGTCCTCATGCAGAATACTGAGTAAAGTAGAATGAAACTAAAATGAACCATGTGTGTTGATGCTTGAGTGGGTATTCACATATTCCTGTGATTTGTATTTAAAATTCATATCGTTCACAGTTAATTAGAAATGCATCACTGTTGTTCTTCTCGTGGAAGTCAAATAATTTATTATTCTTAGAATTGAATTTTTTTTTCTAATATAGTATTGTGTTTATATATACTGTATGTATCAATCTACTGGGCAACAGCATATTGAGTATTTATGTACTGATAATAATATTTATTAATGTGTCATGTGACTGTATGAAATCTGATATAAAGTCTGTGTTTTAAACAATTCACTCTCCATATTTTTTTAGAGTTTACAGGTTAAACACACTTTTACCAAAACACTAACAATATCATGTAGATTTTCACATAATTGTAATTTTTTATTTTTTTGGCCTTTTGGCTTATCCCGTGAGTTCAGGGTCACCATCATTGTCTGCATGTTGATTTGGCTCAGTTTTTACAACGAATGCCCTTCCTGACGCAACCCTCCCCAGTTTCTACCGGGCTTGGACCATCACTGCAAAGCTTTGGATGGGAATGGGCTCAGTGTCTTGTCCAGAGACACTTCGACATACAGCCGGGAACGGGGACTGAGCAACTGACCCTGTGGTCCGTGGACAACTGCCTTTACCGACTGAGCTACAGCTTTAAAATGAACTACAAATCAATTAACTGCTGCTCATTTTTCCAATAGTGGTTGAAAGCCTTTGTGTGTTGCTATGAGGCAGCATACAGTGCCAAGTTTTCACAGCATCGATCGTCTCTAGATTTAGCTGCGTTAAGAAGAAGGATTGAGAATCACTCCCCACTTAAAGGGGTTTATGTGATATATGAGAGGCTGCAGCCTGAAGATCACTTTCCTGCTTTGACAGGTGGGCCTCAACTCCTGCTGCCTTCACACCTAAAGCATGAGCTTTACAGGAACTAAAATGGTGCACACCAACAAACACAAAACATACACACTTCTGGAGGCCCAGTGCATCACGTAACCTCATTTACTAAGTGCCAAGGGGAGCCAAGATGATTAACTGCACACATGATCCAGGCCAGTATTTCCTACGCTTTAACTGCTGTCAGTTCATTACATACAGTACTGCACATGAGGGTTGTGTCTGGCTCAGACAACAGTAACGATTTAACGCTGCACTCTTCAATAAGTCGATCAAAAGTGACTTAATTGTAATGAATGTTTTTTTTATTATGACAAGGGGCTTACTTACTGCAGACAGTCAGCAATGCCCTGCAAGGACCTACTTTTAATGTAATTTCTGGAAAAAATTATTACTAATTCAATCCCACAGTCATTTGTACTTTATGATCAAATGATGAAACTCAAATTATCTTTTGAAGTTAAGCTGTAATGGCTGTAAGGCTGTAAATGTAGGATGAGTGTACAGCCAC
Organism: Channa argus; assembly: GCF_033026475.1. NCBI lineage: Eukaryota > Metazoa > Chordata > Actinopteri > Anabantiformes > Channidae > Channa > Channa argus. The sequence goes on along the minus strand of NC_090216.1, from coordinate 11,603,706 downwards.
AAAACCATTTACACAGTCTGCTAGCAGCTGTTTTAAGTAGTAAAAAATGATTTTATAATAGAAGAGACTGTACTTGAACACTGTAATTAATCAAATTGTACATCTTCTATCTTTCCAATTAATGTTTTACTTATGCTGTTTCATTTACAGTGAACTAATCTGAAACTTTAATCTCAATCATGGGGTCAAACTTTATATGTAATATTTTCCTATTGTAAATTACTAATGGGGGAATTGATGAATATTATTACACAGTAGACAGAGGTTGCCTAAGCTCATAAACACTTGCAACACACTTACTTACTTATGGGCTAGAGCCAGTACCAGTTGTCACTGGGCCAAAGGTGGGGTATACCCTGTAAAGGTCAGTCGATCAGTACACATCATCACTTTAAAAATAACTTGTAAACTAACATATAAATTTGAGTTCACTATCAACAATTCAAACAAACAAGTAATTAAAGAGTGTATGTGTGTATATATAACTGCTGACCATGATTTATGTTGGGTTTCCCTTGAAAATTGCAAGGTTTACAGCACAGTCACTTAAACCCATATGAAAACATTCATGGAGGACTAAAGCAAACAAAACCAGAGCTAATGATCCTCTCATTACTGCCAGAGTGCCAGGATCTTTCCTGTTTGCATCTGAAGTGTGACATGCTAGGCATGTGAATGTGTGGTAACTCTAAGCTTGTGTCATCAGCAAAGAGGTACAGGTTATATAAGTGACACATATAGCATAACAACAGACAGAGGACGGAGTTTTCCCCTCGACTAATGTGTGTGTGTGCACTGCTGTGCAACAATACAGACTCTGAAAGCAACTAAATGAAAACTTCATATGCAAATGTTCTGCAGCAAATACAGCAAACCAATGTCATTTCTGAAATTCTTGGTAAATTGATTTTGACAGTGAAAAATTAAACGTCAAATGTAAAATTTATCAGCAGTATTTTTTTAGGATAAAATCACACAATTCCTGAGCTTCATGTGAGCACTTGTGCGGTAGCTTGATGAGCTGTGTTGAGTATCTATTTCCATGGGCTCCTGTGATGTTACTACCATCTGGTCCAGCACCACCCTATCGATGATGTGCAGCACTCATCTGTTCTGACACTATTGGTCCCAGTTGATTTACTGTTATGTGGCTACTGGCCCACGTTCAAAACTGTCTTCAGTCTGGGCGGGAGAATCAGTTTCATGTTTCACTCAAAAACACACACACACACACACACACACACACACACACACACACACACACACACACACACACACACACACACACACACACACACACACACACACACACACACACACACACACACACACACACACACATACACTCTCATTTACCTTCGCTACCTCTGTAGTCTGTACAGATGCCATGACACATGGTGTTCTCCAGACATGATATTGTCATCTTCTGGTTTTTAACACCATAAGAACAAAACAGTTTAATTCCTAGTTTATTACAAAAGGCTTTTCTCTTTTTCCTGTTGTGTAATATAGGTTGTTTGTATCACAGCCACAATTAAAGGTTTTTATTTGTTGAAAAATTAAAATTTCTCTCCATTAATTTGATCCAAATTATCACAAAATTGTCTTCTGTTATTGTATACATTCATTGCATCCAAAACTCATCTTGCAAGCAAAATTATAGACAGATTACTCAAAGAACCTACCTGTGACTATCATGCAGACTGTTAATGGTATTGCATAAAACCACAAGTATCATATAAATGTTGAAAATGTTGTGACTGTAAAGCCTAACTGACCCCCAGTGGTAAGTGGAAAGTCTTTCTGCACAGATCAGTTATGAGCATTTTTGCCTTTTTTATTTTTCTGAAACACTCCACACTGGCAGAAAATGTGTGTGATCTGGAACATTATTTAGTAGCTCCATCTGCTGGCTACTTGTTGTCTGTACAATGCCCAAGGCAGAAATCATTATTACAAAATACATTTAATCAGCTGAAATGGAACAAACACTTCATAATGTGTTTACTTTTATGAAGGTTCGCTGAAAATAAGAAGACCAATTAAAATATAATGAATTTGTATGATATCATTCAGGGGGCCTGGTGGCTCGGTGGTAGCACATTGGGTTGGAAAAGAAAAGGCTAAAACACATGCCAAATAAATGAATGTTGTCCCATTCTTGTCTTATCAACCTCTTTCAACTTTTTTGAGATGTGTTGCTTTCATTAAATTCAAAATGAGCCAATATTTTCCATGAAATGGTAAAATATATCAGTTTTAACATCTGATATGTTGTTTATGTTCTATTGTAAATAAAATATGAGTTGATGAGATTTGCGCATCATTGCATTCTGTTTTTAATTACATTTTACACATCGTCCCAACCTTGGGACATTTGGGATTGTAGACAAGCAAATACAAATATTTCATTCATGTGATCTGCATTTTGTTTTGACTGAAGACTTGTGTAAAAACTGACAATGTTTGTATGTTTGTGAGAATAATACCTGTTCTTTGAGGTTAAGAGTCTTTTGCCAACATTTACCCATGGTCACAAAAGAACCACATTTCCCATGAGCCTTCAAACTAAGGCTCCTGCTTCTTGTGTGAGAGCGCACCACAGGTTGGGTGGGCATGCAGTTGTCAGTCAACAGGTTTGTAGTATGCTAAATGGGAGGGGACGTAAATGTCTGGAGGCAGACAGATTTGTCCCCTGTGAGAACTGGACATTCTGGGCATCTGAGGTCATGACTTTCCTGGTTAAAACCAAATGGCCTGGACAACTGAGACACTAATTATAAGACTGCATTATTATTAGTTGAGTGGTGAGCAATTGCTTGTGGGATTCTGGCTGTGATTGCAGTATAGTTGTATTTTACAGATGTAGGAGAACAACACTATATTTCCTGACACAGAATTAGGGAGTTTTTACTGCACCACTTACTTTATTTACTTTTAAATTCCGACACAATAACCAGGCTTGTAGACTGCTGTCCTGTGAGAATAATTTTACACTTGACTTTTCTCCTATCTTCCCGTTTCTTATCTGAGCACTTAAAATGCCTTTGATATCTTCCTCTTGTACAGAAATGCCAGCTCTCCAGAGGTATGTGTAGTGGCCTGCCGCTGCGAATCCGCATTCATGCTTCCTGTGAGTGCTTCTCTCTCTGTCTTGTGTTTGATATTATTTATTTCTAGGAACGCTCTAACTCCTTTCACCTCAAAGCACTGTACACCTGTTTTCCTACAGCTGGATTAGATGAGCACCATATTTCTCGTGTATTACATGAAAGTCGAGTGCATTGGAGATACTCCAGTTTCTATGTTGAGAATATTTGAAGAACTCCACAAGACGCTGACTCAGTGCAGCAGCAAACCTAAATAAAAGCCTGGCATATGGGGAGAATGTTTTAGCCTTAAAGTCTAGACCAACTAATTATAAGAAAATGTGATTATGTCTGTCTGATATTTAAATGCTACACTACACACCTTGTGTTACCACAAATGTTTTTTTAGCCTATAATACTTTATGTTTAGAGAAACATATTTAGCATTTAAGCTTTTTGTCCAGTTTTAAAAGAATTCCCTTCTCTTTTAACTCTAACATGCTATTTATGTTAATATGCACAAATTCAAGTTCAATATCAATATTGACATTGATTTCTTACAAATTTGTCTGATATGCAAAATCTGTTTGCAAGTAAAACATACATTTGTGCATGTTCATTCTCTTAATGGTTTGACCTTTATGTCGTCATAGAGATAGATCCAAATTCAAATAATGTAAAACGCAGAGCAGATGACAGGGGGACAGCTGTTTAATGTAAATTCCTATGTCACAAACCCACACAGAGTAAAAGATGGGGAAGTTGTCAAGGGCAGGGTGAGAAGGAGGGACACTGAAGAACACGAAAAAGAAGAAGGAGAAGAAGGGGGGGCAAAAAAGAAGGGGCTCACAGAGCCTGCACTGTTAGCGGGTAGAAAGGCAGTCTCACTGTCAACAGCCAGGCGTAGGTAGATCACCAGACAAACACTGCTGCTTCAGGTCAGAACAGAATGAAGGAGTGAGCAACAGAGAGGGAGATTCAAAGGTTCCAGCAGAGAAGAGAAGTAAAGCAGGAGACTGTTGTGACTGTTTGGGCAACAGGAGCTTGTGGTAGTCAAAAAAAGGGCAGCCAAGCTTGAGAGATGCAGTGAGAAAGTGTGCCAAGTGATGGAGCTCGAAGCAGCCAGCAGGCGAGCACGATTACTCAGGTAAGGCAATGTGGCATCTTTATTATGAGTCCTTACCCTGTGTAGTGTCTTGTGTACTTCTGATTAGTACTGAAATATTCAAACACAACTGTGGCAGAAACATGTAACAAAGTTAAACCAATGGTTCTGCCTATGATGCATTAAACAGAAAGGAAACTACTACAGTGTTGTAGCAGCGCCTGAAGAGACAGAGCATTGTAAAATATTAAACATAAATGTTGCCATTTGATGTACTGTACCAAAGCTTAAATGTAAATGTCATTTTCATGGCAGCTCTCAATTAAAAACATTATCTCAACACTTGACAAACAAGACAAGGCGAATAATATACGTTTTTACATGTTACAGCGCCATTCGGTCCTCTAAAGCATTGTTTTACTTATCAAGGTCAAATGTATTGTGAGTTATGTTATATGTTAAAAGGCACAGGAATGGCATGAACAAATGTTTTTGTTGATGAAAAAGGCGAATATTTTCCAGTGCATACATTCAACATGCTCAATGTCCACCTTCACATGATGCTCCAGAGTCCTCGGGCGCCACAAAGCGCACTCTGTGTGGTACACAGACCCACCATTTGTCCTCCTCTTCATCCCTCTTTAGCATTTTAAGTCTTCTCCTCCTCGAGCAAGTGACCCCCAGTGATTAAGAAGGAGATTTTCCAAATATTTCACAACACCCACATAACCCTTGTGGCAATGAGCATGTTAGTCTCTGCTCCCGTCTCCTACAAAGACCTGATTGTTTTCTCCCATTTACTCTGTGTCTCACTAGTGGAAGACTCTGGTTGATGCTGACATAGATGCTAAACCATGTCAAACCTCTGGGTCACCCACGAGTGCTTGTGGGGGCTCAGCGAAAGATCTTTCTCATGAGTTTTTGTCTCCAAGATCGTCTGATGAAAGTCAAGAATAAATGTACAGTTTAGATAAGCTGTGTAAATAAGCTTTGCTAAGGAAGTTACAGCAGGTGGAAGTTACACAAGCTGAGAATCTGTTGAAAATGGTTAACTTTAATACTTTTATTATGTTGCTTAACCTATCAGCATATTTACATAGATAAATATAAATGTGCAAATACAGTGCATACATACTGAAAACACATGCTTTACTTAAATAGTTTATCTTTATTTTATGAATAATTGTAATTTATATATGTTTTGATAATGTTAAACATACTTAGCCTAATTTCATTACAAACATCTCTTAGTTAAGAAATGCTCCTTTTTAAAATAAATGCAGTTAAATACTTTACATCATATGAAAGCAGAATAAAGACATTGTAGAAATAATATTTTATAGTGCTGTACTGTAAAAATAACATCAATTAACACTGCATTATGAGCAGTAGTTTAAAACATAGAACTAGGAATTTATAAACATAAATATGGTGTAACTTCTTGTGTACATATTTACTACCTGCAAAAAAACAAAAGACATTAATACTGCGTTGATTTAGCAACGTGTTGACTGACAACTACTGAAATCACAACTGGATAAAAGAATAAAGTAATTTTATTTTTATGCAGTTATAAGGTTTATTAAATGATTGTAGAGTGTAGAAAAAACAAACAGTATGGGGTCATCCAAGTGCCAGTGTAAGAAACATGCTACCATGTGACCTGAAGAGCCAAATGTGTTGATGAATCCTGGAGAGACACCTCTAATAAAATGAGCTTCAGCCCTCCTGTGTTGTCAACTCATCTTCATGGTTCCTCATTCTTCTACTTACTTATCTGTCCTCAGCCACTCGTGGCCGAAGTGCTGCAGTTTGGGACACATTCCAAATCCTGTCTCTCATACCAGCCCATCCCTGCTGCCAGATTGGTTTTCGCACTGTCCTGGGCCCCTCCCAGCTACCACGGCGACGCAGCTGTCACCTGTCAGTTTCATAGCGGGGATGCGTGCCGGCCTGTTACGGCTCAGAATAGAATTGTGGGAGAGTTTTTCTGGAAGTGGGACAGGGACAGGTCTCTGAGAGACAGTTGACTAAATGAAAACATCTCAACTATATGGGAATGTGGCATATGTTTGCTGGGAGATTACAGGCTGTTGTTCATGGGAGTGACTGATTTCTACAGAGAGAGAGTCTGGTTCACATTGTATTGGTAAGACCTCATGCAACCAGTCTCAGTTACAGTAGTTTATTCAAATGAAAAGGAAGACAGAGCTTCAAAATAACAAGTTACTGTTTTTCTTACTTGTTGTGTACAGTATGATGCGTGTTTATATTTTAGAGATTCGTACATGTGCTTATTTCATTTAATCTGATCTGAAAATGTTATTCCTATTACTTTTGTACCGTTGTGTGTTAACACAACAGTAATGAACAAATAATTTTATATGCATAAAGACACCTGTATAATATGACTACTAGTCTGTTGTTGTAAACAGTTGGACTAAGCTGTAGTTGAGCTTTAACACTGTAAAAATATTGTATCAGTATTAATGTAAATACTAATACATAGCCAGAGGCTGCTGAAATGTTCCTAAAATTCTGAGCAGTAAACATGTCTTTCTGTAGTCCAGATGTGACATTTACATCCAGCTTTGATTTTTATTCTTCTTACTGCTGTGCATCATCTTCTCATTCCCATATTCTTCCATTTTGTATCTAATGTTTTTCAATCATAAACATATATTTATGTGAATTCTGTTCTTTCCCTGCAGAATGGATGACCAGGACAGAGTAAGTCAAGCATCCAGTGTGGCAACCATATCTTATTTTCCTGTTAAGGTTGGTTTTCCTGTTTGCATGGTTATCTTGTCATTATTTGCACGCGTGGGCAGCTTATGTGGTCATTTGTAAGTAGTGTATACAAATGTACTATTCTCGCTGACTTCAACAGGAAAGCGATGGAAAAGTGCAAACATTTGGTAAAAGATGTCAGGCTGCAACAAGAGACCCCAACTGTCCTGTGGTCATTAGAGGATGGCTCAACAAAAAGGTAATATTCCACCCACATGTTTTTGTTTGTTTGTTTTGTTTGTTTTGTTTTTTTCATGACACCATTTCACATGTATGCAAATAGGTTAGGCAAAGATTAACCCCTAACTAATCTTTCTTCTGCAGGATAGCTCTGGATTGAAGTTATGGAAGAGAAGATGGTTTGTCCTCTCCAACTACTGTCTGTTTTACTATAAAGGTAATGAGCACAGCTTGCAGCCCAGAACTTTGACTGGATGAAACTCTTTCATGTGTCTGAATGTACAACAATGGTGTTCTTCTTTCGTTCCCTCCTGTTCTGTCCTTTATCAGACAGTAGAGAGGAGTCTGTGCTTGGCAGCATCCCTCTCCCCAGCTACAGAATTCTCTTCTGCACACCACGAGAATGCAAGAACAGAAAGTTCACTTTCAAGGTGTCTCCATTTTGTTATTTATTCAATATATGGTATTAATAGTAAGATGCATTAAAGCTAGATTATAGCTACAGAGATATGCGTACATTAAATGTAGGCAAATTGTGCTTCAGTATTTATTAAGTTCAGTGCCTTCAGTTTAATCTTACATGGACATTACACACTGTATTTGAAAACTATCTTTTCAATTTATGAGGGGATTAATTACAGTTTAACAATGTGAATAATGTCTGTAAAACAAGGTGGTGCACCAAGGAATGCGTTCTTATTTCTTCAGCGCTGACACTCAGGAGGACATGTTGGGCTGGGTCCGAGCCCTCAGTCAGTCTGCTGCAATGGAGCCAGAGAGCTCAATAAACAGGTGGGATTCTATTCACTGTGGACATGAGGTGCATTACAGTGTGTCAAAGATTTTACCGATTGCAAATGCTCTGTCTCTTCAGGCGCTGCTCAAGTTATCAGGATTTTACACAGATAGGGGGCAGCAGTGAATCAGTGAACTTCCCTAAATCCCCCTCTGATGGAGAGAGTACCGCTCAAAAACAGAGAAACATAAGCAGGACTCTGAGTGAACCAAGTCAGCTGACTGGCGGGAGAATGGGGACAGAGCAGAGGGGGAGGCGAAGTGTGCGTCAGAGAAACAGCAGGTTGTCAAGTCATCTCTGTGTGTAAATGACATATTTAAACTTCAGTGCACGGGAAACCCCCCCCAATAAAACAACTGCAGCTTAGGCATTTTATTATGTTTATTCTGATGTTTCATCAGCCCTTCAAACCGAACACCCAGCCCTCATGAATTCAGCAGCAGAAGAGTTTGTGGTCCAAACCAAGAGGAGGATTCTCTTCCTGGACAAAACACACCACCCATACAAACAGACATTATGGGAACAGGTTCCTCTACCTCCAGAGGTCAGCTGGGATCACGACCTCATACTCCAGTGGGAAGGGTTGACATTCGACCTCATGATGACCCGGTCATGGTCCCACAGACCCTCTACTATGCACCTGCCTCACCTAATTTGGAGTTCAAATCCACTCCTAATACTCCTGGCACAGAAAGGTGGCAAAATCTTAGCAAAGTAAGAACACATTTGGTTTTTTTGATACTTGAGGAAACTACATTAAAGTGGTTTCACAGCTAATATAGATCATATTATTGTATAAGTAGCTCTTTTTAAGAAAATCTGCAAATAATAACATGTCTCAGGTTCATATAAAATGTTCTGTTTACATTTCAGCCTGTGAAAGCAGTTGTAAGGTTTGATGTGGCTATGGAGGTCTATAGCTTTGAAAAGATAGTGATTTTATCACAGTTATCTCAAACTGGGCTTGATACTCCTCATTTCTAATGGGTAGCATTTGCTTCCTGCTGAGAGTGTGATGTCAAAAAGAAGAGGGCATTGAGAAGGTCTAATGCAGGGGTCACCAACATGGTGCCCGTGGGCCAAGTAGCCCGCAAGGACCACATGAGTAGCCCGCAGGACTGTTTTAAAAATAGCTCACCATAGCGCCACTTACCAATGAGCTGCATCAAATTTTTTTTTTGTTATTCTTTTTTAAATCACATTTGATAGTTATTGTAAGAAATCAGTAACATGACCCGTGTCTTCACATAGATGAATATCATTAATTTAATTAATTAATTAAAATACCATATAATTAATGAAACACAACGCATTAACGCAAATTTGTTATTTCAAAAGTGTCTATTAAACTGGTAGCTCTTTGCATTAATCGGTACCCAAGAAGTAGCTCTCAGTTTCAAAAAGGTTGGTGACCCCTGGTCTAATGCATGACCTAATGAAAGATGCAAGCAGAATGTAAAGAGCGAAGCAAAACAGTTTGTGTGCAGGGGGGACTCATTCAGAGTCTCCAGCTCAGAGTGTAGTTTTAATATTTCTGCTTTGTTGCAGCCTGCACCGGCATACGGCTCAGTCCAGCATCTCCCAAGTGGAAGAAGACCGTTGGCAAAGGTGAAGTTTCGGCAAAACATCTAGACTGGTGTGCGGCACCCATAAAATAAAGTGATAACAGCTCACTGTGGTTTAGTAAACCTGCTATAACTAATTGGTGACATTAATTGCATGTTTGATTTTAATGTCACATACAGTATTAATCTTATATGAATCTTATATGTTCCACAGTTTCTTTGCTTTTACTTTATTTTATGTGCATAATATCTGTTCCTTCAGAGCTACTCTACAGGGGCACATGCAGAGTTACTGCCCCCTTTGCCCCCTTCATCGAGAGCTGCACATGTTCCTCACCACCCACACCACCACCACCACCATCACCATCACCGCAGTCATTTATCTGTTTGTGTGCTACCGCCAGCTATGGTACAGCCCGTCTCTCTGCACTTTGTCTCCTTATGGTGTCTTGTGGGGTTCAAGTTTGAATCTGTCAGTGGTGTTGTGAGGTCACCTATGTTGTGTTTGTGTTGTAGAATTGTTTAACTTTGCAGGCTATTAACAAACAGGCTAACAGTGTTAGCAACAATATTTTTATGATCCCGTGATATTGACCTTTTTATTTTAATCTATATCTGTGTGTTCAGTCATGGTTGGTACGATATCACTATATTAATATTATGTTATAATAGAGCTACAAGAGTCAAACAAACAATAAAAAAGTAGATTTCAATATGTTTTTACTCCGATTCACGACTAAACTCATGGTGCATGGCACTGGTGTCTCTGTTGATCCCACTCTGAGAGCTGAAGCTTGTGCTTATTTGAGAGACAATTTCTGTGTCTTAACATTGAAGAAGCACTGAGAAAAAATAACAAATTACCATAAGAAATTTGTGATAAAAATCTAATACTGACAAATGCCGGTCAGGAACAAATAAAATACAAACAACACTATTTTAAGGAAAACTTTATTAACACTTTGTTGCTTCTCAGGCTCCAAAGCCTGACCCAAGGGAAACACCACCAGTAAGACCACTAGAAAGTGATGCAGATGTGAGTATTTACAACTCTTATGAATTAGCAGTAAATTAACAGACTGTTGAGCAGTAACATATCATGACATTGGATGTTTCCTTCTGAGTAGATATTACTATAATTATTGAATTTCCTTTTTCAGGCTGTGCTGACAAGGTTATGTGGTTGTGACAAGCTGCTACAGTCTCTGTCTGTAGAACTGGCCCAGCTGCAAATGGATAAGGTCAGTACCACAAAAGACTACAGTTTTAGTCTGTTTTCACAGTGAATGAACAATACATATACAATTTGCATTACACAGACTTTAGCCGCTCGTGTGTTTTACAGTTTTTTTGTTCACTAGCCCCCTTATTGCTAGAGAATCCCCGGTTCAAATCCACTTGCAGGCTGTGGCATGTTTGCATGTTCTTACTGTATCTGCAACGGTTTCCTGTCCAAACACATGCATGTTAGGTTAATTGGTGACTGTAATTGTACGTGTAAATATATGTTTATGTCGCTGTGTGCCAGCCTTGAGATAGACTGGCTACCTATTCAGGGTGTACCCAGCCTCTTACTCAATGACAGCTGGGATACGCTCCAACCTTCCTAATGACCGTGAACAGGATAAGCGGCTAAGATTATAAATGGATGGATGTGTACTGAAATGTTTGTTTTCTAACACTGCGTTGTAACAGTATTTATTCAGAAAATAGTTGCATATTCTGACTACTTTTTTTCTCTACTGCAGGACAGTGTCCAGTGTGCATTAGATGTGTCCCGACTGCAACTTGAAGAGTGGCAGTGCCAGGGGCCCCAAGTCCAAGAAGAAGCACTGACCCAAAAGGCTTTGCTCCAGGAAGAGCTGGTCACAATACGGGCCAGAATGTGCGATGTCTTACTGGTATGTAAAGATTTCACTTGCAGTGAACCCAGTAGAGACCAGTGGAATTACATATGTAGATCCACTGAATTTGAAACCTAATTGATTTTTTAGTATTTAAAGTCAGTGATCTTAGTTATATTGATAATAGGTTATTTGCTGCTTTTATCATCGATCTCTATATTTTAATTCAGGAAATAGAGCGGGTGTGGACTCAGTATGAGAGAATGGAGAGTGAACTGTCCGTTATCCGCTCACATCTTCAGCACATCTGTAACTTTGGAATGCCACAGGTACTTTATAAATTACAAAATATATAAAATATGTATTTTTGTTTTTATATATATATATATATATATGTATATATATATATGTATATATATATATATATATATATATATATATATATATATATATATATATATATATATATATATATATATATATATATATAAATACTATATACATACAATTTCTCATCAGGAGCAGTCTCAGGCTCAGAGAGAGCTGTGGATGATGGAGGACATCCTTTCTGGACTAAAGGTCAACAGGGACCATTTCCGCTTCCTGCTGGGATTACAAAGGCACCATGGTGAGCATCAGCTATACAGTAATGTTTAGTCTGCAGCTATTAGATGTGAAAACTCAAAGTACTGTATGACAACGGTATGTACAGCATTTCTTTTAGCATTTTGTCTTTATGTTGTTACCATTTAAAACATTTTTAAATTAGTAAAAATACAGCATTGCACTTTACTGTTTATTTCAAACCCTGGTTAATTAAGGCTAAAACCTATAGGTTTTATAGGTTTATAAGCTGTATTACCACAAAGCAGTGCTTTATAATAAAAAATAGCTCATTGTTTGATTTACCTTGTGTTTTGTATGAAATGCCTTGTATTTATATACAACAGGGTGTAAAGGAATGTTAGATATAAATATTTAATACAGTATAAATTCATGGATGAATTGATGACTATAGCAAAACTTTCAGGATGGCAAAATGAATACGGTAAAAGAACTTGTTATCATCATAAATAGCAAGCCTTTGATTACGAAGGAGCTTCGTCTCCCCACATAGGAGTTGATTGAAACACAACTTTGGAGTAAACTAGAAAGTCAATCTCAATATAGGAATTTAAAATCTAATTAATAAAAAGGCATTTTGGTTTTAAAGTCGTGGACAAATACATCTTGCTTCTATTTGGGGCTTTCAATGTGTAAAGTTCCCTGGATGTTGATCAAGGACAGAAAACCTGACAATAGATGAACAGTGTCAACACCGTAACCTTTTCTGTTTCGCCCTCAGTGTTTCATCAGCATCCTGAATCCACTGGCTCGCCCACAGAGAGGCTGCAGAGTGGACTGCCAATGGTACAACTCCTGTCCATTGTTGCTTTGTCAGTGACCCCTGACGTATGCTTATGAACAAACATGAAATTGTCCACTGCAGACAAAGGTTAACTCAATCTGCTGGCATTTGCTGACAAGAGCTTTGTGTTTGCTTACAGTGCACCACAGGGTTTTAATTAATCTGTGACTTAGATCTTTGGAACATGAAACAATAATGGCAGTATAACATTTTCAGTTTCAATAATTTGGATTTTATATGTCCATATTATTTTAAGACAGACACTTATAAGTTGGTAGAACTACAATAGTTTCTACCAATAAGGCTTCTTTAATTTTATCAATACTCAAGTAAAAGTGGAAGTATTTGCCTAAAGAATATACTCCAAGTCTCCAAGTACCACAAATGCTTTACATTTAACTTAAATGCAGAAGTACTCCTCTAAGAAAACAGTGTATTTCAAATAGTACAGAATTTGATTTTGATAATAAAAGTATACAAGTCTATTCCAAATTAATTCAAAAACTTAATGTAATAATAACTTAATTTAACAATGTATGTTTTGATATGTGGTTAATCCCCCCCCCACACACACACACAAAAGGAAAGTAGCCTAAATTGACATGCTGCAGTAAAGTACAGTAAAGTAAGTGCTAAGATACAGAATGTGAGTGTACTGTACTTAGTTACTTATCACTTATGCTTATGATCATGATCTCTGCAGGACATTGAGCAAGAACCTCCAGTTCGTCCACCACTGCCCCAAGAGTTACAGGAAAGCCACCATAGCAGGGAGAAGGGCTATGGTTATACAGAGTCGCCATATGAGGTGTGAAATATTGACATTGTCAGTGATTAGCATTTTCAAGTTATTTATTTACTTATTATTTTTCTCTCTGCTTATGTTTCAGGGAATCTACAGCCACCCAGTTGATGCTGCACACAGAAAAGGGAGCAGCCAAGCTGACCTCCTTAATGTGAAAGCACACAAAGATGCATCTGGTTTGCACAGATATATCTCAATTCAAATACAATTAATGGCCAGCTAATTTCTTGCACATCTTAATATACAGCTTTAATAGGTATTTTTTTCAAAAAGTTAAGTTATTTTTGTCAATGCTCATTGGTTTTCTCTTGTCTCCCACCTTTATATTTCCAATTTTAACTCCATTTTTCTTTCTCCCTGTCACTCACTCCTGCCACACATCATCTCATCCTCTCTCTATCCTCTTCCTCTTCTTTCACATATTTCATTTAATCTTTAGAATCTCAGTCTGGTTCAAAGTGGATCCCATCAGAAACAATGAACCAATCAACCAAGGTTTGATATTTCATAATTTCCCGTTTGCTAGTTAGCAAAACCTGGATGAATGCAGTGTGATCCAAATTGCTCCAAATATAGAAACAGTCAAAGCAGATTTTTTTTTTTTCTTCATTGCAATCGCAGCCAAATTCCAATTCTTTGATTCTCTCATCTGCCTCACAATTAGGGCATGTTGCTGTGCCTGTTACAGACGAGAGGGGGGAGCAGAGGCTTGTGTTTCAGTACAGAAGCTTAGTCTACAACCCAGCCCCCCACATGCTCACTCACATACAAATAAGATATACAATGACACTCTGTACAGTTAGATGCAAACGCATAATTCATAATATGTAGCACTGTTTTTACATGCACATGCATGTGATGGATTCTGTTTCATGCTTTAAATATTTTATATTTTATATATTAATGCATGTTGCTGAGGTGCAGAACTCAAGAAAGACTAATATTCTAAACAGCCTATTTTTTTCTAGAAGATAAAGATGAGTGAAGAGGAGCAAATTGAGAGGATGAAGAAGAATCAAGAGAGGTTGATTAATAAGAAGAAATCTTGCTTGTCTGCTTCAGGTTCTCAAACCCAAAGTCAGAATTCAGAAACACGAGAGGAGGTTTGACAAATCACTAATCAGTATAAGAAGCTGAATCACTGCATTATAATTTATACCAACATACAGTATACACAGTAAACTTAATACACCTAATAATAATTAACCTACCCTGGTGTTTTTCAGGCCCCCTTTCCTCTAAGGGTGACTCGAGTTGTTACAGCTGTACTGCCATCCTCTCTTGTGGCCAGACGGGTTTCTGTTGAGGATCCCCCCGCGGAACTTGATACTGTACTTCCTGAGCAGATCCCCCCTGAGATGCACCAAAGACTGGATGAGCAGAGTAAAATGCTAAAAAAGTCACCTCGGCGTCTGCTGCTGCTAGACAACCCTGATCAGACCAGGTCGTCAGTAGAGACCCATCAGGATCAGCTTGTTAAAAAGACAAGTAGAGAACAGCACCAGGGAGTATTGAGGTCCTCAAAGAAGGAGCTGCAACCAGATGCGAGCAGAGCTGAAGTCACAGAGAACTCGAGGCATCAAGTTCTACACCAAGCAGGCTTAGGAAATGGGACTGCAAGTTCTGACAGCACGGTAAGAAAGAATGATGTGAAATAAAAATCAAACTGTCCCATGATCAAAGCACTGCACACTCAGACAAGTGAAACCACATCATAAATGTTCAGTTTAGCTTCAGTATAACAAAACCTCATCACCTCATGTAAAATAACATTAATCTCTAGTAACAATTATTAGACATATTTCTTTGCTCTTCTTCTGGCCTCACTAAACCTCATTGTATTGAAGTACTAATTCTTCCTCTTGTCCCAAACTGATTAAAGTGACAAAATACTGTAAGTCTTTGTCATCACATCAAATAAATGTTACATAATACATATAATATATAATATATATTTCTATTGTTTGCTAAAAGTTATTAAAACACATGTCCATAATGTTATTCTATAAAGTAATTTTACAAATACAATTAGAGCAATTAGTTGCCCAAGACATCTACCTCCCTGTCAGATCTCCAATGAATAAATTAAAGAATTCAAATAGTCTTGTTTGAGGTTTGAATTAAATTACTAAGTTCATTGTGATATACTTTCTAATGTGAAATTGCTTGAACAGGCGGAGGAACAGCCCTCTGTCCCCATGATTCCTGACACGGACACTGACTTCTGTCTGACTCCTGAGCAGCGAGAGGCCAAACTCCGCCGGGTGGAACGAATACGTGAGAGAGTCATAAGGAGGTGGGATTCTTGGTAACATGGTCATATTCAAATGTTTCTTTCTAAGGTAGATGAATGTCTCAACAAATTGTATTTCTGTCTATCTATCTATGTATGTATCTATCAGCGCAGTCAGAGAGAGCGCTACACACAATCAACTCCCAAACATGGGGGAGCGGCAGGAAGTTCACCAGGCGTCCCCTGACACGTCAAAAAAACAAAAAAATAAACCAGGTATCTTTTAAATTCGTTAACAGAAAACTAGGTAATAAAGGAGTGTAACTGAGATCGACTATCTAAATGAGGCTATTATCCATTTAGATTTTTTTTACTCAGGAAAATTAGACTTTAATGACCATGAGACATCAAGGAATTAAAGATAATTTTAGAGTATCTCCTACTGACATACTTCTGGATACATTTATTGATAGATTCTTGTATTTTTCTGCTTTCAGACCATGAGTTATATAGTGGCTGGGGAAAATGTGCAGATATCATCAGACGTCCTGCAGAAGTTCAGCTTCCGAGTGAACTATCACAGAAAGAAAATGAAAGAGATAAACAAGTGAAAAAATCTAAAAGTCAAGAAAAGTTTGGGAACAAAACACAGCACAAAGATCACAGTGGGAGAAAAGGGGTTGCCAAAATTAAAAGCAAGCGGCCAGATTCACCATATCATATCTCTTCTATGACCGTCTACCAGAAAGATAGAGGCAAGGGGTTTACAAGCTGCAAAGATGATGAGGAAAAAAAGCTTGAAAAACCTGCTCTTGCTTCTGATGAAAATGACTTTTCATCCTCCGATCTGAGAACCAAGTGGTTCCTCTCCACCAACCAGTGGCAAGGGTTCATACCTTTGCAAATCCCTGGTATAGACTCACTGTGCAATGAAGAAACATCTGATATGGATAATCAACTAGCTTTCTCTGACGATGTGACCGATTCCACCGAAATGTCTTCCACAGTGAGTGAAAGCTTAGAGAAAATGAAAAAGAACCACTCACTATTCTATAAAATTGCATGTGATATCAATATCTCAGACACCGATATAGCAAAGAGTGATGGGAATACAAATGTTCAAATGTCATCTAAGCCAGAAGAGGAAGAAAAACTGTTCATCACAGAATCTGCACCAGATAATGACACCAGTAATGCTGGGAGATCTTCAAACCAAGGCAGCAAAGACATCAGCACACTTTTGTCATCAGATGCTAATGGAAACAGCCACTTGACTGATAACAAGCTCCAACATTTAAAACTAGAATCACAGGACAAAGCAGTGTTAAATACCTCAGCCAGTCCAGCAAAAGAGATGCATGTTTATGAAGAGGTCCGACAAGAAAAAATTGAATGTACCTCCAGGCATGAGTTAAAAGTCAAAGAAAGTAACCATGGAGCTTCTGCTGAGGATACTGATTGTGATCAGGCTCTGGAGGAATGTGCAAGGACAAGAGAAGAACAAAGTGGCATGAAAGACTCAGAAGACAGGAAGGTGGACAAAGAGAGAGCTGAAGATATGAGGAAAACTAGTAGTTCAAATGAGGAGAACGAAGACACAATCCAAGCAGGAGGCGATGGCAACTCCATCAGTCCATCCAGCTCCATGTACAAGACAGGAAGTTTAAGTGAGAGAGCCTCTATTGGGAAAGCACGAGTAACAGTGTTGAGGACAAGTTTGTAGACGGAAGAACAGAGAAAGGCTTAAGGAACTTAAATTAATGAACTTGGGAAAGACATGACCATGTGGCAAGGAAAAATGCCTGAGAAGGACATGAGGTGGTTGAAGGGATTTGGACCTAATTTTGAGTCAAAATGGTCAAATGGGAACATACAAAAAAGACATATACGTTGGTAAACTAGTACATTTCCATAATCATTATATGTAGTCTAAAATGGAAGCAGATAAAACTGAAGGACTTAAGAAAATTACATGAAAACAACAATTATGTTTGTAAGTATAATGTTGTTCTGGGACTTGGTAAACACAAAATATTATATGCTAAGTTACAGTCAAATATATGCCCAGTGTTTGGGATTAACGCTATCATTCCTCTTTAAATGTGCATCTAACAAAAATCTGACATTATACATGATGGCTGCTTTTGGGTGGCAATATAACCCCTTTATTCTCACTGTAACAAGATGTGTTTTGCATTGAAAATATCCTGATTAATAAACATGCTGTGTGCTAATCATCCAGGTGCCAATTGGTACATTTACTGTACATGTGTGAGATATGTTCAAGAAACGCATTTAGGTTTTGCTCTAATTTCATACATCCTTTTATTTTCCTCAATGAAGGTCCCCTGGGTGCTCTGGGGCTGCTCTCTGACTAGACTCATGCACAACTACATGGAGCCACTGAAAATGCCTTTGTCACTTTAAATCCTTTCCGTGTCTCAGTCGATGACATCATTGTCTGAGAGCACATTACATCACCCCTTCCCAAGCTCTCTCTCTTAAAGACAGCACCACCTTATGTTTACTGAGCCACTAACACATACATGCACAGACACAGGAACCCGCTTATCTGTTTACAAATGTTATATCAAAATCCACATGCATATTAACAAAAGACTTTGTGAGATTCCATTTTACGCATGAACCGGTGAATTCATATTGGGAGAATGTAAATTAAATTTAGAACAGCACCCATAGAAATGGCCAATTCCACAAATGGATTAAGGAGCTGCAAATCATTAGATGTAATAACAATGGCTTTAAACACATTCCTGCCATTATTCAGTGTCATTGTTGTGCTTCCCCAACCATACTTTTTATTTTAGTTTGTTTTTGGCATAAAGTACTCGTATTCCAAACAGACAGAATGTAATCAGAACAACTGTGATTTATGGAGGCTGCTTCCATATAATTATTTCATATAAAGTTGGACCTATTTTATAAGTATTAAATATTGTGTTTAATGGTCTGACGTGGGGCCTGCAGTGCATCACCTCACACTTTTGCATTCTTCTGCACGAGTGCACTGCAGATATAAAAGGTTGTAATTTTTTAAAATAATTTGAATGTTATTTATCATATTTGCTGCTTTAAATGAGTGAACGTGGATTCAAGCTGCACTTGACAAACACACAAATTGGGTGGTTTAAAGCAGGGTCTGTGAGTTAGTTTGCACATACACTGTTTAATTAATCAGGTGTTTGATTGGCCTGCGAGTACCCAGGAGTGCGTGCCGCGCGCGTAAATCACAGAGATGCGGAGAATGCTGAGAGAATGTTTCTTTAAGACCCATTACCTTCGAATCCGACAGAGGGGGAGTCTGTGGTAAGGTGGCGTATCGTCTCTCTCCGCGTCCCCCTCCGCGCCGTTTACATGTGGAAAAGAGAGAGAGGAAGAAAAAAAAAACAATTACACTAAGCTGTACTCTGGTTTCGGCTGAGGGGTACGGACACAGAGGCATGATCCGTGGAGATGGACCTAAGGAATATTTAACATCAAACATGGACACTACAGGCTCCCCGCGATGACTGTGGTAAGGATGCAACTTCACACCGCCCCATCGCAACCCACTTTCCACTGAGGAGGATGATAGTATTCATTTGGAAAACGCAGGGGGGGCATGCACTAATGTAAGCAAAAAATGAATGTGTGCATGCATGTGTGTGATAACAAGTAGGGTATCTAACACTGTGTTGAGGATTGAGGGGGGCTGGTAGTGTATGTGCATATATGTTTGCTTGTGTGTGTGTGTCTGTGCGTGTGTGTAAAGGGGGGGGCGGGGGGGGGGTTTGAACAGAAGCAAATAGGCTCATATTAGATGCAAGGCTTGGTGCCTATGTCAGTGTCAGGCATTGACAGGTGTGTTGGCAGCACACAGCACGATTTATTTAGGGCGCGCTCGCTCGCTCTCGTTTGCATACAGTTAGGTGAGGTGATAGCTACTTGAGAGAGAGAGAGAGAGAGAGACATAGTGTGTGTGTATGCTATATTACCTGAATACATCTTGTAATAATCACAGCTATAACTAAGCTCTTTGTTGGTAGCTCTGGAGTCACTGCTGTCACTGGGCCTATGGAGTGGCTTATAATTCCATAATGTCTGGGGAAGGCAGGCCCATTACTGAAAATCTCTGTCGACTTGAATCTTTGAGGAGCAGACGAGGATTTATCTTTTCTTGTTTGCTTTAATTGCCATTTTTTTCTGAGACCACTCCAATACACAGCTACCAAGCTTTTTACTACAAGAATGTAGATCTCCGCGTGCGTGCTCGTGCGCGACCGTGCGCCTATCATCGAACGGTCTTTCCTCCCATACATCCAGAAATGGAGGTAGCCACAGACTAGTCGACCTGTCATCCATGGAGCCTCGTCATTTTCCCATTAGTCCGATATGCAGTGTGGATGCCAGTGCAAATAAAAGCGCGTTAGTCTGGATGCTGGTGATTTCATTCCCTCTTCCCAGCTGCTGACAATCACTTATCGATTCCAGTGATGCGTTTCTTGCCCAGGGGGTACCGTTTCATGGTACTAGGGGGGAGGAGGAGAAAGAGAGAGAGGAGCATTCATTATAGTTGCTATATGCTCTGCCTATATTGAAATGCCAAGACTTCATCTGACGTGCATGGATTCTTGATTCAACATTTAACTGGGTCTAAAACCCCTTCTTGGAGACCCCTCTCTCTCTTTGGTTTTCCACGTCGGCGGCTGTGGGAGCCTGCAAACCTCTCTCACCGCCCCAGTGTCTGGTGGGAAAGAGATGTTTGTGCTGCTCTGCCTCTCTTCCCCTCTGTCTTTCACACACACAAACACACAGGGGGCTTTCAGATTTCCCCTTTGCCCATTTTTTTGGAGACAGGGAATCTTTAGTAACGTGATACACCACTTAATTGGGGGTCTTGCCCTAATTGTTCATCTGGCAACCAGATAGTATAAAAGCAGCCAGTCCACTGTATGATGATGTGATGGTGGTGGTGGTGATCATGTGGGTATCATCATATGAAAACATAGACACTAACGCACACATGTACACACAAGACTTCAGTGTGGCAACACTGTGACATGAGCTCACCCATTAGTCCCAGTGAATCACATGCAGCTACTTGCATAATGGAGCTGTACTGTAGAGTTATATTATAGAAAAATATAATTAGTGGCTCCTTGTTTTTCATGCCTGCTCCCTGCCAGTCCCGTGTTCTCCCTGATACAGCAGTATTTCAAAGAAAGGGTCTTAAAAATGCTCATAAGTGGTAACGTTATAAGTCCACAGTGTTGTTTTAGTGCCCAGAGATTGAGTACTCTGTCTTGCTGTCTAGTTTTTCTCACTTCTCGCTCTCTCTCTCTCTCTCTCTCTCGCACTCACAGACATACACACACACTCACACTGATATACACACAGGTCCCGAAGCCTAGTGACCTCACAACTGACGCTTGAGTTAAAACTGCAGGCTGCACAGTTGTGCTCTGTTTGTACACTGAATCAGGAATCCTTTGTTTTACCAGCACAGGCTCATTTTATGACATGGGAGAAGTACAATGAACTGCAATACATGTGTTAGTGTGCAGAGATTATTACAATACAGTATATACAACAATCTGCACCAATTACAATAGACTGTCTCTGATGTCACTGCTGTGCCAATGAAGAGCTGCTAGTAATCAGGATGAGTAATTCCAAATTATTGTTGAACGTTTTTCCTACAACCCTTATGCAACATTAAATACTTTAGGAAAAGTATTTCAAGGTGCTTCAAGGTCCTGTACCAACTCAAATTAATTTCAGGCGGATATTTTAGTAGTAGTTTAGGGTAGTTTAGATCAGAAAGTAACAATCAGAAGCTGCTATAATCTTTGGTCTACAAGAGCCCTCAGGAAAAAGTCTGAGCAAACATCAGAAGTATTTACCATAGTTTGATCATCCAGGTTAGTTTTTTAAGAGATGGACAAGTGCTGCATTCAAGTCAGTCACTCACAGAGCAGTGGACACAAAGGAAAGTTATCCCACTACAAAGATATGTTTGCCTGACACAAAACTATAGGCGCTGATCAACAACTTTGACTTGTGAAGTGTTGTGACAGAAGCTCTGATTATCAATCTAAACAAGAACCAGGAAATTATTTTTGGTCTCCCGGTGAACCTTCACCTTCCTCCAGTTACTGCACACAATACACAGATTGAACATGTTTCTGTTTATAAATAACAACGCATTTACTTTCTTAGAAGACTGATCATCATCAGTTTGTCAAACTGCTGAATCAGAATTTGTGTTTTAAGTAGGCCTCAGTGATTAAATATTAAGGATCACCATAATTTATGCCTCTGGGTTAAAAGTTCAAGTCTAAAATTTGATGATGTCAGGACATCAACTTTTTAAGCCCGCCCCTTCTCCAATGTGCAGAGTGTGATGATGACACAGTTTACTACTATATGTGAAGGCATCAATGAGGCAGATGAGTTGAATATAGCACATAAATCTGATTTCATTTGTACTAAGAAAATGCAGTCAGTGCCAGTGAAGTCTTGCCTCAGTGATTATCCATCAGTGGAGCAGGAAGAAAAGTAAGTTGTTTTTAGTGGGACAACCAACGAGGATGCCAAGTGCTTCAGCCAGCTCACCAGCATGAGCAGCTAATGCAGAGCTGTATCAGGCTTCCATTTACCAGCTAGCAGTACCCATCTTTGGTCCTGGATGTCCATATAATATTAATTAGAATAATAAGACAACTGGCAAAACCTTATGTTCATTGTTGCTGAGGCTCATTTGAGCTAAATTAGTTAGATTTATAAAAGAGGGGGTTTTGGTTGGACACAGACTGGGCTTTATTGCACTGCCCAGCCTCACTGACGTAAAGGAGCCTGCATGGGGCACTAAATCAGTCCAAACCACTTAAAAGTATAAAGGAGAGTGCAAGCCCTTGAGTATTGTAGACCAGACAGTGAAGGATATAGGAGGAAATAAGAGAGAGACACAAGGAGCTATAATAATGTTGATTGCCTGGATCCATAGCATTTTGGCCCACAGTTTGCAGGCTGAGACTAAGACCTTACTCACCACAAAGAAAAGTAATTTAGAAATGCGGACAATTTACAACAGTTAAACTGATTAAAAGAACATTAGTGGGATCATATCTTTAGATAAAATGTGCTTGCTTAGTACTTTAGAAAAATTCAAAATGTGAACAAATGAGCATCAAGATGAGCATTTTAACTCTGCCATGACTCGCACTTAGCACTGATCTCATCAAGATCTTAATAATTGATATATTTAAGTAATATCTTGGCATTTTGAGAAATGTGCTTGCACTTTCTCAAACCTTGTAATTTCTATTTCTGTCCATTAAATATAAGGAGATGGTTAGCAGTTATTTATTTTAGTATAGCATCCAACTGTAAACAGTAAAACAACTACTATGACCTGACTTTATTTAATCCATAAATAACATAATTTATTACGATTTACTTTAATAGAAAATACATGGTTTAATCTGTCAAAAACAACAATAAAAAACTACTGACTTCTACTGCTTTAGGCAGATTTTGTTACCTTCGGACAGAGCCAAGCTATTGATCTGTTTCCTCCTACTGTATTTCCATTTTTTTCTTAGCTTACTACTGGTTGTACATATTTGAAATGGACATAAATTTGGCATCAGTCTTATCTCTTATCAAAAATGCCAATTTTCCAAAATGTTGAACAACTGCTTTGACACACACGTTCAAGCGTTTTGTTGGACAATCAATGAGTTGAACAGTCATCATTTAATTCCTGTTTCGTCGAGATGTTTCTCAGCTAGCGTGGCTCAGTCTGTATGTAACTTAAACACATCTTTCATTTCATTCACTGGATATTTACATGCTGGATTCACAATGGATGTATTTAGACTGCAATTAATCATTTTATTGGAATTGTTATCCTACAAGGGATAGGCACCAAGTGAACATATTCTTTATCAAAGTGCTATGTGCAAAGCATCAGCGGGCATTGCTGAAACATATTCATACATTCATCTGTGTTGTTGTGATAAAGTACAGGTGAAGTTTTCAGCATCTTTTCTGATTTGTCATGTACACACTGAAGTTTATTGAAGAGGATCTAATGACCTGCCTGCACTCTTTTTTTCAGATCTTACCCCTGTTGGTGTGAGAAGCTCTGCCTCGTGGACACAATTACGATCATTAACCCTCCTTTATCCCTTTCTTCCCTGTAACCCCCTCCCTTCCTCTCCTGCCGCCAATCCTAGCCACCCACATAAAGGCTTCCCCACAGATACTTCTTCCTCTTGCATAACACAGGAACACATTTAAACATTCTGATCACTTACCATGCAGGTTGGGACTTTGTGAAGGAAAACAAGGGAGGAAAGACAGAAAGAAAAGAGTCAAACATAAAGGCAATAAAAACAAGAAGATATGTAGACATGACCAAAGGAATGATATTTTTAGAAAACTGAAAGTAAAGATTTATATTTTGTACATCAAACTTTTAATACGAGCTCATAAAAACCCAAGTATTGCACGCACAATCCCCCTGTTTAGTTTTATCTATTAACTGGACTTACAAGCCACGTTCTCATGATGATGTGCGAGGTGATGCCCACCATTTCCGAGGATGGGCGAAGTGGAACTGGTGGAGGCCCCTCTTCACCTGCTGGGACAGGAGTTGGAGGCCCAGGAGGTGCAATGGGAGGAGGAGGTTTCAGTGGGAGGGAGCCTAGAGGTGGAGGAGATGAAGGGGGCAGCACTGGCAACCTGGAGTCTTTAATGGTCAACATGCTGACAGAGAGGGAGAGGCTCCTGGAGAACCTGAGGGAGACACAGGAGAGCCTGGGCACAGCTCAGCTCCGCCTCCGCGAACTCGGCCATGAAAAGGAGTCACTTCAGAGACAGCTATCTATTGCCCTGCCACAGGTAAATCTACTGTGTCTGTGTGTGTGTGTGTGTGTGTGTGTGTGTGTGTGTGTGTGTGTGTGTGTGTGTGTGTGTGTGTATGCATGTGTGTGCATGTGCATGTGTGTGCGTGTCATGAAGCAAGTTTAAGTGACAGTTTAAGTGACAGTAACTAGAAAAGACGTTAAGTGCTTCATCCTCTGCATCAGTTCAGTTTCCCTCATTAATGCTGTTCTTTCTTGCACTGGATTTATAATATTCTGGCTGTTGAGTCTTAGTTGTATCCCCAATTTTCACTTATTCTGTGATTATTTTTTTATTGTCGTTATTGGCCATGCTGTTACTGGATGATTAATGATGCTGGAAGACAACATTCATTAATGTTTTTATTTTAACGAAGATTTTACCCCACAGGTAAAGCAACATTTTTCCCCTGTATTATTTTCCCCAGCATTAATTGTGTATATCTTTTTAATAGTATATGAACAGTAGTTTACTGTCTTTGCAGCACTATTCTTGTGGTCCAATCATAACCAAAGCAGTCGGTCAATCCGATTTTTGTTAGACTTAGATTTCATCATTAATACCAGCTCTGATTATTTATAGTTTTGTAAGGAGAGTCAGAATGATATTTTTGCCGAGCTTTTATTTTCATTTTGGTGTTATTATATATAAAAATTACAAGATAACAGCATAACAACCCCATAACTACTGCTAAAATGACTGCAACCTCGAGTTATCACCTCTAGAGCTCAAATGGTGTGATTATCAACAGGAAAATAAATATTTTCTATTTTAAAAACTGTTCAATTTATATTTCATGGAAAAATTCTATATGTTTTTTACCTGTGTTGGGTTCTGAGTTGAAAAATCACTGTAAAATAACATCCTTAATTTGTGACTGTTTTCTGACATTTCATATTTCAATTGATTATTTTTTTATAATTTTAATCATAATTTTTAGGTGCTTCTTCCATTGAGATTAGAAACTTCAACATAGCAGCATTTTAAGTTTCAAATAAGCATGTGCAAAACATACTTTTATGCTATGAATATACAACAACATATTAAAGCTTAAATAAGTGAAGCGTTCAAGTTACATTTATAGAATATAAAAAAATCAGAAAAGGAATCATTCACTATAGAGAAAGGAAGGGTCTTGAATTTATTCTGTTAAACCAGTTTGTTTAATTTAATTTCTTTATGCACATTATTCCAGGCAGGTGGAACATAAATTCCCATTTCTGTCTGTCCATGTCTGTCCACACGAGGCAACAGAAGAGTTCAGATTATAATTGTATGTTGGTTTGTGTGACATACATTACATACTGACACAAGAAGGGAGTTTACATAGAGTTACATCTCTGGAGTGCAGGGTCCAAAAATAGTCCAACATATGTTGAAATTGCTGGAGCATTCATGTATGACAAGTCACTTTAATCATGACCATTCGAAACATAGGAGCAACTAGTCTTTCCCTGGTTTACAGGGAGAAAAAAAACCTGAAAGACATTTGCCAGCCCACATACCATGATTTTTTTGTAGTAAGCAACATCAGTTTTCTTCCTTTGGATCACAATAACAGCAGAGTTTTTTTTTTTTCTTGTATCAGAAATTAATATTCTAAGTTATGCTTGAGTTGAGTAAACTGGGCATGAAAATATTAAATACTCTCTGGAGTTTATGAAGTGCCTCTCTAAGAGAGGGTGGCCATCTATATAAAATTATCCTCTGCTTAATTTATTCGGCACTAAAACCTAGATTATTTAAATGATGAGAAAATAGAAGTGGGCTGAGGACAGAACCCTGAGGTTCCACAAGAACAACTGTAAGCCTGTTGGGAATGAGCCCATAGGCCCTAACCTAAAAATAACTAACCCGCTTCGGCAGACAACCCTAAACTATGCAACCTTCATATTAGCATGGTGTGAGCCACAGTATAATAGAACTCTGACAGATCAATAATGTACAGGTGTCCATGATATTGTTTTCAGAATCTCTAAAAGTAGTACACAACACACAGGAAAAACAGTTGGAAATTTATATTTCCAATTTGTAGCCTATAACTCAGTTTCCATTTACGTCATAGAAGAGTACTGTAATTTCATATAAACAAATAGAGGCCACAGCCCATAGAGATAGAGTGAGATTAAATAGAAGAGAAACAAAGGGACAAAGGAAGCCGACTGAGAAACTGACCCCTATCCAAACAAGAAACAAACCCAGAAGGCCAGGATCCAATGGACCCACTGTGTAACCATCTGTATAGATTTCTCTTTGGCTCTTTATCTTTTCCCTCCTTACAGCCACAGACCTATTTTATGTGTCTACTTTCAACTCTTTTTGAATCATAAAGCAGGTAATCCTGACTGTAAACATCTGCACATCATGGTTATTCTCATAAACACCAATTGCCTCTAAGCTGAGCCTTGGATGTGTTTTATGGAGACATACAGGAATCATTGACCATAGATTCTACGCATTTTGTTCACAGTTTTTTAAAGCAAATCATGTTAGACACATTCTCCTGTTTGCACTCTCTTTCAGCACTGTGCAGGAGTTGCAAATATATTCCCAGTGGTGTTGTAAATGACATATCGATGCTGTGTTTTTGGGTTCTCGTTTGTGCATTCCAGTGCAGAGCTATTGTGTAACAGTGTGATGTAATCCATCCATGAATGCAAGTTCACAGAGGAGGATGAGCAAGACTGAGTGGTGTTGGTGGAAACTGTGTCAGTTATTTACTTGATTATGATGTAGGTTTACATCATGTGCGTCATCCTACATGGTCTCAGGTGTTTCACAAACTGTGTTTCTGCAGGGTTATGTATATTTTTAGCATTATGTTTGCATGTGTGTGTATGCTGAGAGCAGCTAAATCTATTTACTTCACAGAGTCACTAGATTCGGCAATGTGTGGCCAGAATTTTTTTTTTCCTTTACACCCCCATTGCAGCTCAAGTGGCTGTGCAGAGACCACTTAAACGATAAAACCATACATTTGAACAGTTTGTTTTATTCTTGCCCCTGAACGCAGCTTGTGTGTTCCACAGGAGTTTGCTGTGTTGACTAAAGAGCTGAACGTTTGCCGGGAGCAGCTTCTGGAGAGGGAGGAGGAGATTGCTGAGCTCAAGGCGGAGAGAAACAACACACGTGTAAGATGTTTAGCGGCCATTTTGCCTATTAGCACTGTAACAGCCTGTGTTATCTTCCTCACCCATTGTGGGTGTGTGGGTGTGACACTGTTTGCTTCTCTTTCTTCTTCTTCTTCTTCTTCTTCTTCTTCTTCATTTCTCTTTAATTTTATCTTTTCCCATCATGACTCCGTTTTTTCTGTATCTGCTTTCCTTATCTCTCCCACCCACTCCTTGTCCCTTTCTCTACCCGGCACTCTTCTCACCACCCCGTTTCATCTCATCACTCTTAAAACCCTTCACTCCACTGCATGTTCTCTGAGCTTTCTTTTTTGTCTTTTGTTTCCTGTCTCCCATCCCAAAACCTGCAATGTCTTATTCTCTTTTTCTCCTCTTCCTCTATGCCCCCATCCTTGAAATTCCATTCCTTACCTGTTGTCTGTTCACCCCTTGTGATTCTCCTGTGACATTCTGTCGATCTTCTACCCACTCACTGGTGTAGCTGTTGCTGGAACACCTGGAGTGTCTGGTGTCTCGCCATGAGCGCAGTCTGAGGATGACTGTGGTGAAAAGACAAGCCCAGTCCCCTGCAGGGGTCTCCAGTGAGGTTGAAGTCCTTAAGGCCCTCAAGTCTCTGTTTGAGCACCACAAGGCCCTAGATGAGAAGGTGGGTCAAACTGTTGAAGGATGCCTTCACTGATACTGAACTTTCTTCTTTTGGTTCGAGTTTCAGTAGTAGATGTGAATGAATGCCATTAAAGTTTCCTCTGACTTAACTACATTCACATTAAACATCATTGGGATGATGTTTTAACATGCAAGATGGTTGAAATAATGGATTTGCAAATGTCTCAACTGCTTGATGTGCAAATGTTCTGTTGTCCAATAAGTTAGCCATGGTAACTTTAAGAATAGAGAAAAAAAAAAAAAAAAAAAAACAATTTAAATTTTATCTGAGGCCAATACAAGGTCTTAGATTGGTCAGCCCCTAAAATTCTCACTGGTTAATATAATAATTCTAGTTCAACTCAGTAAAGAAACACTGGAGAAACAGAGATGTTTGTACTGCACCCTTTGTGGAGAAATTCTGTCATGTTAAGTGAGTTGTGTTTTGCCTCCCATGAACTCCTTATTTATTATTATTATTGTTAATTATAAAAGTTTTAGCAGAAAGTTTAACAAAAATTACTGTAAAAAGGGAAACCTATTTCAGCAACTTATTCTCTTTGTTTCTTTACTCCATAGGTGCGAGAGAGGCTCCGTGTGGCCCTTGAAAGGGTGTCCATGTTAGAAGATCAACTTGCAGCATCTTCTCAAGAGGTAATGTCTAGTGCAAATTATTTTCTCCGTGTTAAGGATACTAAAACCCAGTGTGAAAAAATTAAGAAACCAATAATTTGCATTGTTTGCCCATTGTGCCTCCCTCTTTCCAGGTAATCTCTTTAAGAGACCAAATTAAAAGACGTCAACAAGGGGTGGACGGCGGGAAAGATGTAAGGGAGGGTTACATGCATGTTGGTTCCAGTTGTTTTTGTGTACAGTATGTGTTAGCATCCAGAAACTCAGTAGAAATTAGATGTATGGGTACAATGGTGTGTCAGTGTTATTTTTACTCATCCGAGCTCATATATATTTAGCTGTAATTGTAACTGATTCTGACTGTTTCTATGTTGTCATCATTTCAGCGACTACCCAATGGTCCTTCCTCAAGCCTGGAGGATGGTGAGCTGGAAAGACAGCGAGAGGGAGAGATAGAGCGACAGAGAGCTGAACTCTCCCAGCTGAGGGAGAGACTGGCCCTCATGTGCCGGCAGGTGAGAGTGTGTGATCATGAATATATATAATAGTGACGACCAATATGTGATTTGAAAGTTTAGAGTGGGGACGTTTTTCAAAAGCAAGGACATTTTGACCATAGTTACCATTTGATGTTGAAATTTTATGTTTAATTAAGGCCCCCAAAGAGATTCTTTCAGTAAGATTAAATATCTACAAATTAAGCAGAGTTAAACTATAAAAAGAAATGTCTTTGGGTATGATTTATTAAGAGTCCAACTCGGTCCAACTCGGCTAATCTGCTTCATCAGGACCATGTGATTTGATTAGATTAGATTAATAAACAGTCTCACTCTTCTCCCTACATTGTGATTGAAATCAAATGTTGTCAAATTAAAACTGCTGCAAATGTTCAAATATATTATTATTTCAATTTTATAATTATTGCAATTTGGTGTCTTGCAAAAATTCTTTCTGATTAAAGCTACACTTTGTAAAGTACAGTAAGTCTTATGCTACAAGTATAACCTTAAATAAAACTTAAAATACTAACTAACTGATACTGTATCCACCTTCAGGGTCTGAATATGGTGGCCACAGTGCAAATTTGTATGAATATGTTTGAGTTAATACTTGTATGACTCTTCATTGGTGACCAAGTTCAACTTTAGCACTCATTCATTTTTAAGGCTATTATTAGGATTTGGTTGAAGTTAAGGTTTAGCTTAAAGCAAAGGTTGAAATTAGTGCTAATGAAGGTTTTTGGGTAGGTTAGCATTGCAGATTGCGTGTTCTGTAGTCAATAAAAGCATGTGTGTATTGTGCTCAATGAGTAAATTTGAGTGTTTCTTTTTTCAAATTGAGATTGTATAATGAACGCTGGCTACTATAATGGGGTACTCCCAGGGTACTCCATTAAGTAATGCCAAGCCATTCCACAAGCATTAACAACAAGACTGGAATTTGCAGTATATGCAGTGCTTGTACTGGGATCCCGCTTCCATCTTGTGGTTTGTTAGATTATTACAACTGCATTTAAAAGCCATGATTATGCTGTATATTGAACAATAAGACGCCATTGATTGAATGTATTCATAGACACACTACATGCAGCACTGTGTGACAAAGTGTTGTGCAATGGCTCAAAAGTATTTATATGAAAATGACTGACTGGTGAAATGTTTTGCTGTACAACATCCAGATTGTCTGGTGAGAGGATAAAAGGATCGAAGAGACAACTGAAGACTACAAAGAGACGCATTCTGTGTATTAGATGTGTCAAGTCTGCCTGTTACACATATGTCAGTGGTGCCTTTGTAAGAGTCTAACATTGACCAGACACACATTTGTAATCTATCACCGTCGTATGTATTTACACTTGGTGCTGTGGCGGTTAGCACTGACTCACGTACGTTCCATCCGCGTCATATTTCGTCCCTGTGTATTGTCACGTCAGGTCGGAGAAATAGAGGAACAGCTTGCAGCCGCCAGGAGGGAGGTGACGAAGTCGGAGGAGGCCAATCAGAAGCTCCAAAGGGAAGTGAAAGAGGTCTGTTGGGCCAATCTGTCTTTTCCTGGCCAAGACCCTGAGCTCCCTTACTTCCCGGGGCTTCAAGTATATATTTGAACACAAGGGTCATATGTTGTAGTACTATAATGCATTATTTTGGGGGATAGGAAAAGAAAATGGAGTGAAATGAAACAGTTATGAGGTGGATCTTGGCATGAAGTTGTTACCGTATTAGCATCAATAAATGTAAAATCATTTATAACAGACTCCTACAGCATTTGTACAGCAATGTTTTACTTAAGTAGCCGACACGCATCAAACACATAAAATGTCTCACATCTTGACAGTTATCACAGTTGACTACTGTTATCTCACATTTATTATAAAGGTTTGTCCTCTATCTTGTATCATCCTGTTTCATGATGACTCCTTTAGGCTCTGTGCCAAAGAGAAGACATGGAGGAAAGGATTACAACACTGGAACGCAGGTGTGTTGGAGAAATCTAGTTCCTTGTTGTAGTGAGGGCTTACTTCTTTTTTCAGCTGTAATATACATATCAGATGGACCATATGTTTCACTTGGCAGGTTTGGCTGGCAATGTGTTGCAAAGGTGTCCTTACACCTCTTTATGCAGTCTACTGTTGTTTACACGATAAATTTGCATTGTTTAGAAAGCAGCTGTGTATGTAGAAGGCAAAAGCTGGCTTCCTGTTACACAGTCTGTATTACAGCGTTTATTGTTATTGAGTTTCCTGTCACATTTATTTCCCATAGTAACTGATGCAAAATACAATGAACCAATAGGCGTCTTTGTCTATAAAATATGCCCATTTGTATAAAACTTTTTTTTTAGGTTAGATAACTTATAGTTATATAGTTATAACTATATAACTAAATATATTATGTTGCATTATGTTAATTTGGTCAACATCTTAAGCACATCCTACATTCAGTGGTGGCTCTCTGTTGCATGCAGGTACCTCAGCGCCCAGAGGGAGGCGACCTCTCTCCATGATATCAAAGACAAGCTTGAAAATGAGCTGGCCAGCAAAGAATCCCTGTACAGACAAGTAGGAGATGTTTAAATAATCTCACATTCAGCCACAGAAAAAAGAAGGCGTTCTTGTTATGTGTTTGTGTCTGTGTCCAGAGTGAAGAGAAGAACAGACAGCTACAGGAACGTCTGGATGAAGCCAAGCAGAAGCTCCAGCAGACTCTGCAGAGGGCAGAGACATTGCCTGAGATTGAGGCTCAGCTTGCTCAAAGAGTAGCTGCTCTCAACAAGGTATTTGCATCCAGGGACTAAACAATACTGTTTTAAGGTTGGATCTATTTTAAGTTGCGTTAAGATTGTACAGCATAATATACAATAAATGCTGTCACAGCTGTTCTCTGTTCATAGTCAGCTTCTTTTGAAAAATCTCTTTTGATTTGGATCTCTAAGCTTACATATAACAGAAGGGCATTGGGAAATATGTCCTATGTGTCTCTTGTTAGGCAGAGGAGCGACATGGAAACTTTGAGGAGCGACTACGGCAAATGGAGGCTCAACTCGAGGAGAAGAACCAGGAACTACAGAGGGTAACACCATCTTGCTTTACTTTGCTACATTCCCCATTATTATTAATATTTGTTCACTCTTGTGCACCTACGTTCTTATGGTCTTGCTTCATTTCAGGCGAGGCAGAGGGAGAAGATGAATGATGAACACAACAAACGCCTCTCAGATACAGTGGACAAGCTCTTGTCCGAGTCCAATGAGAGACTACAGCTCCACCTCAAAGAGAGGATGGCAGCACTAGAGGAGAAAGTAAGGAGAAGACTGCAGTATACTGTCTGACTTAGTGACAGAGTGGAAAGTTAACATGGTTAAAAACTATTCTATTCTTTTCTGCTAGAATGCTCTTTCAGAGGAGCTGGCTAATATGAAGAAAATCCAGGATGATCTTCTAGCAAATAAGGTATTTGTTTTTTCCTAAATTCTGTATGTAAAGAGTTAACACAATTTATTAATGTTGTGCACTGTTATTAGCTTTCTTACGGCTAAAGAGACATTGTTGCTGACTTTTTATGTCTAAAAGGTTGACAAAGCTTATAGTAGGGATTTTATCCTTTGTTCCTAAAAACGTTAATAATTGCACTTTTCCCTACAAATGAGATGTTTTACAAAAGTTATTTGACTTTTTTTTTTTTAAGTAGCTCATTGTAGCTTTTCTCCTCTGTATTTTAGGAGCAGCTCATTGCTGAGCTGGAGAGAATACAACTGGAGTTGGATCAACTGAGAGGCAGGCCTGGCTCTTCTTATTCCAGGTTAGCCACAATAAACCTTTAAGGAAATTGGTTTATACTTGTACTATTTCCTATATTTTGTGAATAGAAAACAAGTTTGCCAATGGTACTTTATGCACTCTGCTGTGTCTGGCCACAAATCTTTGCTTGTTTCCTGTTTAGTTATATGGTACTTCAAATAATTTCTGTTTTAAAAAGTAAATATTCACTGTACCTAGAGGATGTTGTTCTAGCTAACAAATAATACAGTATTATCCATATGAATAAAACACTTTAAATATGGTTTGTTTTTCTAGAGAAAACTTTTGGTTGTAATTTAACTTGCAGAAAATGGGGATAATATGATGCACAAGTCTGTGGCATAACAAATGAATTCTGAATCTCACCACAGGACAGGCAGCGTGAGCTCACTTCCCTCAACCCTTTTTCGAAGATCTCTTCCAGGCAGCGCCTCAGAGCTGCGGTACCCCCAGGGTGGAGGCTCACTCCCGGCCGGCTATGGCAGCTCCTCTAGTGGAGTAGTAGTCAGGCGGGCGCACCGCGGCCGGTGGGGGCCTGCCAGAGACGACAGTAACAAGGTGTTGGTCACAAGCTGAGATAATCTGGATGATTGTGATAATGGTGTTGGATGACAACATTTTGTGCACCCTTACCACTTATTTATCCCTTGTTCCAGTATGGAGAGTGGGACAGCGGCACTATGCTGGGTCCTGGGTTTGAGGGAGGTGTGGAGGGAAGCTGCTCTGATGACGAGGACGACAGAGAAACTCTGTTTGGTTCGGAGCTTCTCTCTCCGAGTGGACAAACAGATGTGCAGACATTGGCCATCATGCTACAGGAACAACTAGAGGCTATTAACAAGGAGATTAAGTAAGTTTGTGTCAATTTACAGCATGACCCTGAACCTTTGACCCAAAACTATTGTCAAATATTCTTTTTTCCTTCTCCTCTTTTCTTTTCCACTTCTCCTAGGCTAATTCAAGAGGAAAAGGAGAGCACAGAGCTGAGAGCAGAGGAGATTGAGAGCCGGGTCAGCAGCGTAGCCCTCGATGCCCCACCTCTTCCACCTTCCTCACTTGGAGGACGAGACAGTGTTGGGAGGGGCTACATGACTCCCTCCATCACTTCCTCCACATTGGCATCGCCCTCGCCGCCCAGTTCTGGACACTCTACCCCACGCTTGCCACATTCCCCTGCCAGGGAGACTGACAGACAAGTACTGTGTCAAAGGACAACTTGCAGAGTAGACAGCCAATTGCAAATTAAAGTTTAATTGATGAGAAGTGTGTAAATCTAAGAAATTCTTTCCACCCTGCAGAACAGCAAAGATGGTGAAGAGTGCAGAGCTCTTGCCCTTATTGACTCCACCCCTCCCCCAGTTCCTCGAGCCCTACGTTTGGACCGAATGACACACACTCACCCAGGAGCAGGCCTTGATGACCACCGTGAATTTCGCAGGTACAGCGTTCTCAAGAACAGTTTCTGCTAGACAGTTTTTTGGCTCACACAAGTCTTCAAATACACAAAGAGTCTCTGCCGGTTTTACTGTTCATCCAGTTTTTGCACTCTCTGTGTGTATGTCTAGTCTCTCTGCTGATGGTACCACTACTGCGAGCCAGGACTCCCTCCACAAAGCCAGCAAAAAGAAAAGCATTAAGTCATCTATTGGTCGTCTATTTGGCAAAAAGGAAAAGGGCAGGATCGGTGCACCTGGTCGCGAATCTGCCTCACTGGGTCTGTGAATATTTTCCTAGTATCCTACTTCACAATTTATCATGTTGCAGATGAACAGTGAGGTGGATTTATAAAATAACTATGACTTTTTACCTTTGACCTGTCCAGCCTCCACGCCCTCCGATGACCTGGGTTCAGCTGACCCACTAGGTCTGGCTAAACTTGGGACTGGAACAGTGGAAAAAGACAGGCGTAGCAAAAAGAAGTGAGTTATGTTTCCACTTATTTCCTGTGCTTTACTCAGACCTTTGAATTCTCCTGTAGTTGTCAGTCAAGGGATACTAATGGAGCATGACACTAAGGGCTGTGCTGGTGGTCTTCATTTAAAAAAAAAGCATGCCCCTGTGGCAATACAAGACACAAATGTCATAATATTTGCCATCTCGAGTTTAATAGGACACAGTTGTAAGCTGAGCTATAAAGAAATGAATCTCTGTCAAACTTTTGTTTTCCACTGTCCATGGCCAGGCACGACCTGTTAGAAGAAGCTTGTCGTCAGGGTCTGCCTTTCGCTTCATGGGATGGCCCGACTGTCGTTACATGGCTTGAGGTACATCGTGGCACACACTTTCCTGTTAAATGGAAGGCTCTGCTCAGTTCACCTTATGAATAGTCTGAGATTGTTTCTCTAAGCTGGTTTTAAGTACCCATAATAAAATGGTACATCACACACACACACCTCCACTAGGAATTAATTTTAGCACTTGTTAATGGTTAGCTACACTGTCTGTATGCTCCAAAAAAGCAAGTACCACCTAAACTTTGCTTTTTGTCACATGAGAGTGTGTAAAGTATTGACATTACAAGTGTCTTCTTCTCTCTGTTTGCCCAGCTGTGGGTTGGGATGCCAGCTTGGTATGTGGCAGCTTGTCGTGCCAATGTGAAAAGCGGTGCCATAATGGCTAACCTCTCAGACACAGAGATCCAGAGGGAGATTGGCATCAGCAACCCTCTGCACAGGCTCAAACTCCGCCTGGCCATCCAGGAAATGGTCTCCCTTACTAGTCCGTCTGCACCTGCAAGCACTCGCTCTGTAAGACTTAGTAAAAAAAAAAAAGAACAAGCATGTTCTGTGTGTCCCCAAGTCTACACAGCTGGAGTGTTAAATTCATATATTATGTCAAGTAAGGAGACTGATTTTGCGCTTGTTTCATGTCATTACAGTCAACAAGTAATATTTGGATGACACATGCTGAGATGGAGTCTCTCACTGCTGCCACCAAGCCAGTAAGATGGATAATTATATTAAATATAAAGAGAATTCTATATTTCATGGTGTCAATTTATTGTAATTACATAATAACTCATCTTCTTCACACTTCAAACAGTATATATTACATAAAACATATCCCACATTGATAAGCTTTTTTTCTTTTTCTTTGTCTCTGATTAGGCGTGTTTGGCTACATCTTTCCCTTGCTATTCCCTCAAAATCAGTTTTGAAGTAGTGTTTTTTCCGACTAATTCTTACTCACTAACAAAACGTTTCCTCCTTCTCCCTTCTCCTCTCCATTCTGACCGTAACACATACACAAACACACTCCACTCCCCCCTGATCTTTCCCTGTCTTTGCAACTCTCTTTCCCTTTTTCTTTAATTTCTTTCCCTGAACCACAAGGAGCAGAAGGAGTTCAGCTGGGATCAGGTAAGTTTATGAGTGCACCATTAGGCCTCATATATTACAGCAAATTACTTACTGAAAGGCTAAAGCAGTCAGATGTTGGGGAAAGGGGAACGTTCAGTAACATACAAATCTATTACTCAGCAGAATACATTTTAAATGACCTAAGATGTTTCAAATCACAAACATAATTTACTAAGTTACCTATAGTGACCCAATGTGTTACCGTATAAAGACCCTTAGAAACGATTCTATGATTCTGGTTTCTGATTTCTATAACTACATTCTTACTCTATTCGGATTCGGGCTATTTGTAAAGATATATTTAGAGCAATATAAGCAACTATGGGTGAATACAATGTGATAGACATGACAATAAATAGCATGTTAGTTAGTTTTAATTAGTCTGATCAGGTGCAGCGCATCTGTAACTTCCTAATACATTTAAGAACTGACTAAAGAGAAAAGGTTGAATTCCTACAAAATAGCACTGCTAAAGTTGCAGTATAACTGACCTGTTAAACATTAGTAAATGTACAGTAACTGTTAGAAACCCTGATGAAGGGTGCCTAGTTGTACAGTAGCGTAAGATCAGTCTATCATACATTTAACTTTCAAATGTCTTAATCTTATTCTAGAATTTCCACACTTACCAGTGATGCATCATTTGGCAGAACTGAGGGATGTTTTACATAACTTAAGCCCAAATATTTAGCTATTTTTCTTTTAGTTTAAGCAAAAATTTTATGTGTTATACTTTTTGTTTATATCATTGCCCTAATTGTTACCACTTATATTACAAGGAACTGGCAAAAGTATCAATAAACTAAATGTCAGACACAGCATTGTTTCATGGTATCAGTGGTTTACCATGCACCTTGTCTCTATCCTCTCACTCTCGTCATCTTCAACCCCCCACCCCCCCACTATCTTCATACTCTAGATCCTGGCTTATGGGGACATGAACCATGAGTGGGTGGGGAATGAATGGTTGCCCAGCCTGGGTCTGCCCCAGTACCGCTCTTACTTCATGGAATCACTGGTGGATGCTCGCATGCTCGATCACCTCACCAAGAAAGAGCTGCGCGGTCAGCTAAAAATGGTGGACAGCTTTCACAGGTCTCTCTCCACAAAAATCTCTGTGCTTCTTATTTTGCACCCTTTCCTTGGAACTACATATATATATATATATATATATATATATATATATATATATATTACACACACACACACACCAGTTTTGATCAAATTAGACCAATGTGTCCTTCTACAGGGTGAGTCTTCACTATGGTATCATGTGCTTGAAGCGCTTGAACTATGACAGGAAGGAACTAGAGAGAAGGAGGGATGAGAGTCAGCATCAGAACCAAGGTGAACCCTGTGGTAATAAGCAAATCTTCTCTTCAGACATGATATCAGAGCATGTTACACACACTGTATTTCTAGGTATATACTAAAGGTATATAGTAAACAGGTATTAAATACTCTTCTATGTCCTTCCCTACAGATGTGATGGTGTGGTCCAATGAGCGAGTGATGTGTTGGGTGCAGTCAATTGGTCTGAAAGAGTTTGCTGACAACCTATTAGAAAGTGGGGTGCACGGGGCCCTCCTGGCACTAGATGACACCTTTGACTACACTGACTTGGCGCTCCTCCTTCAGATACCCAATCAGAACACACAGGTAAAGCACCAGCTTTATTGTCAATGTGTAGAAGTTGATGACAGAACAATATCTTGGTAAAAGGCTTATCTCACAACAGAAAATGACATTGCCTCACCTGTTTGTTTAATGCCAAAATAACCTTTGATTTTAATTGTCTTGATAATGATCTTAAAACTCTGTTCATTTATACCTCACAGGCGAGGCAGCTACTAGAGAAGGAGTACAATGCTCTCATCTCCATGGGAACAGAAAGGAGGCCAGATGAGGTGCGACAAAGCAGACTGTCAGTAGAAAATCAATCAGGAATTCTGTTCTGTTCATTGTTACTGCCTACACTAAGACTATTTTACTTGACCACAGGGCCTTTGATCCAAACTTTGAATCTTTGCACTTTGTTAAATGTGTCATGAAGGGATAATTTATTTTCAGTGATTAAAAACAGCAGACTGAAATATGGCTTTTGCTTATAAACATAGCCTTTATGGCATCACTGAATGTACTACTGCTGGCAAATTGTTGGCGTCCCAAAATGGTTCAGCTGTGTTTACACCAGTGCTAATTGCTTAGTTACAGCGTGTAGACCTAAAAACCGTGCAACTGTAGTATATTGTCACAACAAATCCTGCTTTGTCAAATAGTACTTTGTTAAACCCCACTAATGCATAATGAATAAGACCCTGAAATAGATAGCACTGACTGTGAAGGCTAATATTTTATTGTCTCTGCAGGACGGAACAAAAACATTTACACGGTCACCTTCATGGAGGAAGATGTTCAGAGAGAAGGACCTCCGTAGTGTGACCTCCGACTCCTCAGAAACATTACCTGCCAACTTCCGTGCCTCCGCCATCTCAACCCCCTCCGTCACCCTGAGAAAAGTCCAGAGTGAAGGTGAGGAGGGACAGCACACAGTAACTCATAACTCCACTACTTTATACTTATACTAGCAAAGGACATACTTGCAAACTGTAAAAGTAGGCAGCAGAAGATGCATGCAAACCTGTGTTACTTTAACCTGATCATTTGGTTTATTTACTCCACTTGTAAGTTAAAATAATAGGGAAATGGTGAAATAGTGAAAACGTAAAGTCAATTGTTTTTTATTTAATTTAATCTTATTGGGTTTGCATGTCAGGTGAGTAAGTAAATAAATTACTAAATAACCGTAAAAAAACAACATAATGTGGGCACAATGTACGCAGGTTTAGAAATTGTTATTGTGGTGTGTAATCCATCAACATAAACATTTTGTGGTTGCGTCATTATCGTCGGGTAAGATTTGTAAGTCTGAGATGGACTGTTTTTAATAGGTCTTAGTCTACAAAATTTCATGTGGGATGTTATAGGGTCAGAGTTAAAAAACACTGAATTCCCAGCACATAAACAACCAGGAAAGTGCAGTATTACTGGATATTATTGTTATCATCTAACTTTGTTGATGCCTTGACCCTCACTTAGAGGCTGGTCTATTTATTATGATGAAATGCAGGAAATAGTCACAGCTCTAAAGTTTTTCTAAGCTACATTTTCCCATGTCTTTGCATAAGACTGATGAAATTCATGTGAAATGTTTTGATGATCTGAGTAACACGGTCCTACATTACAGGTTAATTCAATGAGTCATTGAGATAGTTCTTCAACAGTTCTACCAGTTTAAAGTTCCAAAAAGCTACCTTCATTTTAACTGACTCGTGCCGAGTCAGAAGTTAAAGTGTGTGTGTGTGTGTGTGTGTGTGTGTGTGTGTGTGTGTGTGTGTGTGTGTGTGTGTGTGTGTGTGTGTATATATATATAATTTAAGCTTAAACATTTACAAAATAAACTATAACCTTTTAAAATTGGACGTTGACCTGGAACCATTGTACAGGGTGTTACCCTCGACGACCCAGCTGCTGACTACCTACATCAGGTGTGTTCAGTCAATCAGCAGCTGGAATATACCAATTTACTTTGTCTTGCCCCAAACCACCACGATCTAAAATGATATCTTCCAGCTTCTGTCATAGACCACCTCCTGGTGGTAATTCCAGTTTGCCAAAGCTGCCTTATTATGCCCCTCTTTCCAAAACATCAGTCTTCTCTCACAAGAGCGTGTGCAGTCAACCACCTCAAGCCAGCCC
Source organism: Channa argus (assembly GCF_033026475.1). Taxonomy (NCBI): domain Eukaryota; kingdom Metazoa; phylum Chordata; class Actinopteri; order Anabantiformes; family Channidae; genus Channa; species Channa argus. The sequence goes on along the minus strand of NC_090216.1, from coordinate 11,563,157 downwards.
AGATGTTCTGAGCAGCACCATTGGGATACAGCATGCTTAATGTATTTTATTAAAAATACATGCTTACTGTATTTTCATCTGTTTCTGGTCTTGTTACCTTAAGCAAAGCCATTTTACTCTACATTGTTAGCCTCAATCCTTTGTGTTGATTAAATAAATAGGAATATATTGCCCACAATACACACAAAATTTGCCTTATTTAACTTATTCATGCAAACTTAATTAAAATATTGTCTTCAGCAATCTTTCAGGATCCGAACAGTAAAGAAGCAAATACCATCACTAAATCTCACAACAATAAGAACTGAAGAGGCCTCTGGACTTTGGACCAGCATGTTAGCTTCATTTGTCTCACTGGGTCACAAATATACATTTATTAATTACCTTTTTACCTTACCTTTCTCTCCATCAGTAAACTCTGGTCCAAGAGGAGAGTCGGGGTCTGTGAGGACATATTCCTGCTAAAAGATAAGCACACAAGGTGAGAAAAGCACCTTCACTGAGGACTGTATCTGTAGATAAAAATAGCTTGAGTGATCAGTAAATCAAACATTGCATGTCAGCAGGAGCTTTTGCACTTTTTCAGGTGTGTTTTAATCCATTTTGCAGACCACCACCTCCAAACTAACTCAAGACAAAAAAAACATTTTTGAAGAATAAAACTGAGGATCAAAATGAAAAATGGACTCTAGACAATGACCAACAACATTCAAGCAAGACACCTCGAAAAATCAACAACACTTGAGTGAAAGATTTCTGAAAAGATTATAAAATAATGAGTGAATGTCTGTTTATCCATCTGTTCCTCTCTTTCTCTCTCGCTCTGTCTCTTTCTCTTTCTCTCTCTCACTCTCCATCTTCATCCATAGTTGTGGCATGATGCTGTTTGATTCTGTAGAAAGTGGCCTGTAGAAAGTGACCTTCGCCTCTTGTGAATTCATTCTGTTTTTGAGTGTGAGATGGCAATATTGACACAATGAATTTATACTTTTTGAATTAAAGAATGCATTCCTGTTCAGAGACCTTACAGTATCACACATCCTTTCAGGTGATCTTACTATAATAGACTGATAATAGAGCAAACTCTGCCTAGAAACATTAGAATACAGTAGAGTCTGGGGAAAGAGGGGTTCAAAGGGAGAATATAAATGTATACAGGGGAAATTAAATGTATGTTCCTAAGCCATAACAGACATGAGATGCACACGTGAAAAAGTCAGACAATGAGATATTGAGCAAAGTGCTTCATGTTAAAATCCTTTCCAAACTGGGATAAAAAGAAGTAAGCATTTGTGTTAATATGCATGCCAAAATCAACCATTTTACAGTGAACGTCATAAAATCAATCATCTAATGATGCTTGGGTCAGGACTTTGTAAAATGTGTGTATTTTATTTTTATCATTTTTTTATGATAACTGCATTCTATTGTACAGTATGTATGTGTGTGTATTAAACTGTATGTTCATTTCATACTTAGTTTTAAGACTGACTGTAATTTGATTTTAGAGTGAAAAAGGAAATATGTTTTAAATTATGGACATTTAAGATATGCTACTTCTATGTGTACATTTTGAAAAAAACAAATTGTGTTATGATTTAAATTCATATTATTGGAGAGTAGTGATGACAATTGAATATGATAACAATAATGATAATGATTGTAAAACATGTAATTAAAACATACCTGTAAAATGCTGCTGAAGGAATTATTTTGCAGTTTCTCTTACACTGATGAAGATCACAGGTAAGTAGCTCTGGCTTATCTTTGCACCGTTATGTTTACACTAACCTGAATATTTAGCAACCAGGAACATAAATAAGAACTAAATAAAACCAAAAAACATGCCATGTAGTGATGAGAGAGGTGAAATATCATGGTTTTTACTTTTAATTTGGTCCTATGACTGCAATTGTGCCAGTGGTCAAACATACAGATATTTAACCTGTAATGGAATAGCATCCTTGTGAAAAATAGAAATTAACATAGAAATAACAATTGCTGGCAGCTACAGCTTGTATATAGTAGCAAAAAAGTTAAGTACAGCATCTACCAAATGTTTTTGCTCAGTCATAGGTAAAATGAGCACCACGGCCATCAGCAAAAACCCTTTAGTTAGCAAATGTTTTTATTCTAAAGAGATAAAATTGATTATTGAAATATATTTTACTTTTTTTGAGCCATTATCTTGCAACCTGAACTGTTTTTAAAATACATTTTAAAATAAATGTTTTATATTTAAACCGCTTTAAAACTCACTCGAATGCACAACCCAATACAATGAGACTGTGCAGGACCAAGCAAGCAGGCAAAAGGAAACAGGTGACGTTTAACAAAAAAGGGGTTGTATTTACTCTAAAATATGAAAAACAAGTCACAAAATATTGGGTTTATAAAAGGGGTCACCAAAATACCGAAAATTATTATTTTTTATTTGACGGCATTTGTCATTTTGTATACGGCATTTGTATCTTATACTCAAAGCATGTATATAAGTGTTTTTGGCTTAAGCAAAGAGTTGACAGGATAGCACCATGTCCTGGCTGCTTTCCAGCTTTAGCAGCATTTCTCATTTTTATTAATCACAGAATTTGTTTGATTTTACCGGCAGAGGGTATGAGGGAGTCAAATATGATTAGCTGATATAATAACCTCTATATAGATATAAAGTTTTTAGTGTTCATATCTGCCATAGAGTTTATACTTCTGTTTGTATCTCACTCTTAACATGAAGAAATATGTTTCCACTCTTTTAATAAATTAAACTGTCACAGATGATCCATACAGTACATTGTAGCACTGGTGATACTGCACTTAATAACTTATAACATTAGTACAGATATTTGTTTATAACCAGTGAGTTTACAAGCTGACAGTGACATACAACCTTTCTAGTGACTGCACAGCTGCAGTCCTGTAAACATTTGCCTTCTCCTTAATAAATAAGTTTCACCCACAGTTTTTCTCATTCTTTCTCTGTAATACACACACTCATATCAAAAAAAGATAAACATCGTAAAAAAACAGCAAGTTGTTTGTTATAATTTATTTAACAGATGACGCAGAGTAATATTTCATGGTCTTGCAGTGGTAATGTGTGTATTTGTAAGTGGCTTACTGTCAGCTGTGCTGTCCATAAAACATCAATACTGATACGTCAGTGTGAAATCACAAATCCACAACTAAAACCTTTAGTATTTAACTAACAACCGAATCCAGTAATGGGGGGGGTGACTTTAAGTAAAATTACATGACACAACCATACACAAACCCTGACTCTAGGGGTTATATATATTAAGTTCAAAAATGGAACTGGTGGGAAGTGACGTTGGGTGGAAAATATAAAATCAGTATATAACCATTTCTGGTGTTCTGGTTGGTTCAGAAGAATTCGAACCCACCTGAACTTGGGTGGGTGTCCAAAAATTCAACTTTACGAGCACCTCTTACTGTAAACGGCACGGAAGAAGCCCATACATAGTGTGAAAACCCGGGTCTTCCTCTCAGCAGTTTAATTATTAGAAATGTCTGACTCATACATTACCCTCATGAAGTAGGACCTCCTTCTCCTAACTCCTTTATAAGGGCACAAAACATGCTCCAGTTTAAAATTTGACTGAAAGAACCTGCTTGAACTGATCTATTTCTATTTAATTTTTTTTAAGTTTATATTTATCTATTTATTCTTTATATCCTTTGAAGGCTTCTACATTTTTCCCAATGTTTTTATTTCAAAACACCTCTTTCTGTTACCTGTCTTTTTTCTTGATGATTCCACTTCGTTTCTGTGTGTCATTTTATCTCTCTGACTCCAACCCACTTTTATCCTTTAACAATCAAGTCAGAGAAGGGCATCTCTATACAGGTATTTATAATACTTTCCACTGTGTTATAATGTTGCCTTTAAACATCCTAATTTCTTCATTATACTACATTCTTCCTATTTCTTTCTATTACAGATAACCACAGAAGAGGGATGTATCTCCAGATGACCCAGGACGGGAAGGTGTCAGGTAGCGATGTTCAGACCTCTTACAGTAAGTGTCACAAGCAGATTAATTATTTGGGCCCAAATTAGTAAATCTATCACAAAATCCACCAATTAATTTAGGACCAAGAAAAAGGAAACTAAAATGAGACTATTCATACTTTTGTGTTTACAGGTGTGCTGGAGCTGAAGTCAGTAAAACCAGGTCACACTGTCATCAAGGGCCAGACGTCATCTCTGTTTCTCTGTGTGGACAATGAAGGGTGCTTGAGGGGGCAGGTACAGGAAGCAATGAAACCATTCATATCCTAAAGTGTTGGGCCTCATTCTTTTTCACTGACAGCTTATGTCTGTTGTCATTTTGAAGACGCACTACACAGAAGCTGACTGCACCTTCAGAGAACTGCTATTGGCAGATGGATACACCCGCTTCCTTTCCTCGCACCACGGATTTCCTCTGTCTCTGGCTCCAAAACAGTCCCCAGATCGACAAGCAGTCCCCTTCACTCGATTCCTTCCACTGAGGAATACTCTGATTAGGGAGAGTGTGTCTGAACAACCACCAAACAATGAGAAATATGTCAATGTGGACTCTGATGACCCTCTTGGAATGGGCCTAAATTATATGGCCAGTCCTCAATTTTCAATGTTCAAGAAACGAAAATGAATTGGTTTTATGATGGTAATTACTTTAATTTATTTATTTATTGTGTACTGTATGTGTGGCATTTGTCCAACATTTATTTATTTTTTATTAAAGCTCAAAGGATTTCAAATTTTGTAACTTAGGAATATTTGTGTCTGAGTTAGAAATGTTCAGTGTTGCCACATAATGTTGATTTTGAAATGTGAGGCTCAGTTTCTTGAAACTGGATGTTACTGGAAAGTCCTGCAAGTTTATGTTTGTACTACTCAGCTGGGTTCATCAGACAGAAGAGATGCTCTGAATGAAAATAAACAGAATATAAATTTTGACTTTTGTTTGTCTAAGTCTTTCACGCAATGACAAAGCAATTCAGGGAAGTGGTTAAACAAACCAGAGGATACACTTACCAGATGAGAAGATCTCCTTCTGGGCAATGTTCACAGCTTTGAGTGCACAAATGGCCTTAATATTGTGAGAGCATGAGTGTCCTCTAGTGGACGACGTAAATAAGTAACAATGGCCATGTTCCCCGCGTTTTCATGTTTGAAGTCAGTGGTGATGCATTAAACCAGTGGCTTTTACCTACATTCTGTTGTTTCTACAGTTCTTCATCAAAGTCATGTGCAGTTTGTTTGTTAGACACTTTATTCTTTACTGAATGGTGGGTGTAAAAATAGGGGTTGAGCACTGAACAGATTGTGAAATGTAGGAGTTTTGATTTTGAGCCATCTAAAATAAACTGTCGAGCTGTGACAACAGGATCTTTGAACTGGAGTTGGCTTGGGCCAAAAATGAACTGTCACATATTCTTTGATTCTGTTCAAACTAAACAATGTGCTCCTCACTTCTCTCTAGTTTCCTTTCCCATAGCACTGAAAAAGCTGGGTATGAAGGGAGTTCTAGATATTTATCTCATGAATATTATTCTTGTAACATGTTTGGCATGTTTGATTAGATAACATCCTTCCTGAATATCGATCCCCTTTTTACATATAAAATAACCATTCATCATCTGACATAACATTTTAGCTCAAGTTAGTGATGACAATTTCATTTGTGATGTAATGTTCACATTCCCACATTTTCTCTTTCTTTTCATCTTAATGCTGCTTCAATGAGTGATAGTCTGCTCCAGGGAGCCAGGGACATAGCTTTTGTCACATAAAAGCTTAAGTTATATTTATGCCCCCTGCATTGAAATAAACCAAACTAAAACACATTATTAATGCAGGTGTACACTAGCAATGTTAGTACACATACCTTCCATGGGTCATTACTGGATCTCGTGGAAAGTCTTTTGTGTTCCAGTGAAAATGAGAGCAATGTTATTGGAAGCCACTGGGAGCTTAGTAGCTGTAGAAAAGGTCAGCCATGGTCACACAGTGTGAAACAGATTTATTTTGGCAGACCTCACTGACTAAATGTTGTGCTCAGAGGAGCAGTATGAGCAGGCAGTAAAGGAATAAGTGTAATTGTGTTTCTCTAATTTGTTACTTAAATAACACTGCTACTGTGTACGTTTTTGTCTTTGACACCAGTGTATTGTAGGGTTCAAATGTTTGCATCCCCTTATTTTTAAATGTCAATAGTAAGGAAAAGAATTCCTTTCCATCACCATAACATTGAAAGCCTAATCAGCTAGTACACATGTCCTTTGATCAGAAATTAATACATTTGTCTATTGATTTATCAAGGGGATTTATCAGGGTTTTGCTCAAAATAGTCACAAGCAAAGCCAAACATAAATAACACTGCTATTTTAGAGAAAATTAACAAAATTCAATTTTTATTGCAAACACTGATTGCACAGTTAAGCAGAGAAATATATAACATTAGCTATAGCAATCCAAATCTTTCTGTTTAACATAAATAGAGTAGGTAGCAATGTGTCATTGCATAATATGTGTTTCTCCTTGGTTTGGTTGAGGTGCTTTTTCTTTTTTTTCTACTTTTCTTGCAGAAAGCAGCTGTAACGCATTTATCTGTGAGATCAATAAAGTTCTTTGAGTATTGAATCTTGAATGTCTGATGTTTCAGGTCGTATAAGGCAAAAACTACACAAATGTGAACTTTTTACATTACCTACAGAAGAATGTTGAGAATGTGGGGTTGGTTTATGAGAGAACTCTTTGAGAACTCTCACCTCTCATAGACAGAGAACTGTTTGCAACGGCTGCTCTGTGGGTGTTCGGTTGAGTTTTGATGACACATGACATCTACGCTGTCGATAATCAAACATCTGCTTCCACTTCAAACATTAAGGCACAATGTGACAGTACTAAGACGTCTTAGTTTCAAGGCACAATCAAACATTCAGAAAGTCATTTCCATCTCAAACAAAAGCTTATGGCCTGAATAAATAATAGCTCATATATATATGATTACCCTGAGAATGTAACTTGTAAATCTTTTTTTTTTTTCCTTTTTAAAATTATACAATAAAAAAGGTTGCTTTTGGCTGGCTATTGCTGCAATAAATAACACCAGTGAACAAGGAAATAATACATTAATAAATAAAAAATAATTTGTTTAACTGAGACAAATTTCTTCTTAGTTTTTCATGGACCAGCAGATCTACAAACTGGTCTTGTTGCCTCTTGTGCTTAATTTTCCTTTTTCATTCTCTTTCAGTATTTCCCACCATACCTTTGTAATAATAGTACAATGCAACATTCCCCCTCACTAAACCTGAGTGACCAATGCTTCCCTCAGATATGTACTTCCTCCTCTGAATTCTGTGCTCTGCCCTGTACAAAGTCCAACAAGCAATGTGCCATTCAGAGGGTTACAAATGCCTTCAGTGGCATAATATTCTACCTCTGGATCCCTATCCTCTTCATCTATTTCCTCCCCTTCTGCCTCCTCGTTCTCCCACAAGGTTGTCTGAACATGCGTGTACTCGGTTCGGTCCTCACATTCAGTCTCCCGATGGTAAAAGTAGCTGAAGTTGGAGACTATGACAGGCACTGGCAGCGAGATGGTAAGAACACCGGCAATGGCACACATTGAGCCTACCAGCTTGCCCCACACTGTTTCTGGGTACATGTCACCATAGCCCACTGTGGTCATGGTGACAACTGCCCACCAAAAGGCATGTGGTATACTGATAAATGCCGTGTTGGTGTGGTCTGCCTCAGCGAAGTAGATGGCACTGGAGAAGAGGATGACGCCAATAAACAGGAAGAAGATAAGGAGGCCCAGCTCACGCATGCTGGCCCTCAATGTCTGGCCAAGGATCTGGAGGCCTTTAGAGTGACGAGACAGCTTAAAGATCCTGAACACCCGTACCAACCTGATGACTCTGATGATGGCCAAGGATGTCGCCGGACTAGCATCATTGTCTTTGGCCAGCTCTGTTCCCAGAGTGACAAAATAGGGTAAGATGGCACTGAAATCGATGATGTTCATCACATCCTTGAAGAAGTGCATTTTGCTGGGGGAGCAAGAGAACCGCATGAGGAGCTCGAAGGAGAACCAGCATATACATATGGTCTCCACCATGAAGAAGGGGTCATGGAAAACACTGTGAGGAAGAGGCATGTTCTCAGATATGTTCTTTGCCAGGGAGTGGTACTTGTAAAAATAGTCCTGAGGTGGAAAAGGCAGAAAAAATGTTAAACATAATTATAAAGTAAAAACATAACCCAGCAAATAACATTATAAATTATAACACGAATAAATCTATTCTGTAGTATAAAACCAACTGGTGGTCAGCTTAGCTGTGCATAAAGACGGAAGGGGAAGATGGGTGTGGCATCTATAGTTAAATAATCCACCTACATGTAACACAAACTCTGAAGTTCTCTCATTTGCTTAATCTTTAAAAAAAAGTAATTAAGTCATCCAGCACATAATCACACATAATCCACCTTAAAACGATAAAAATTTTTTGTTTGTTTTTGTACAGATTATAAAGTAAAATACAGTACTGTTACATTAGTTGTTATTGGTCTTTTTTTTCTGTGGCTAAGCTAACTGGCAAGTGGCTCCAGGTGTACATTTACCACACTAGTAAGCAAATAAAAATTAAAAAATAAAAAATACTAAATTTAAGGTTTCATCAAAGGTTATTGTTGCATATTATTTTATATGATCTACAAACTGCTACACTTGTGGTGCCCAAATAAACTACACTGATCTTGGGTATGTTGTGTTCCATCTCACTGGTTGTCACTTTTGGAAACGTCATACAGTAAAACCGTTTGACATCTGCGGCTTTACATTGCCGTCATAGCTGTACCAATCTCTTTTTCAGCCCACCTGTTTTTCCATATTCCGTGTCAGTTACTGTGGCATTACATTCAAGCATTAGATGGTGGTGGGTTAAAGCATTGCACTTGACAAGATAAAAGATAAAAAGCAAGATAAAAGCATGAAAATAGATGGCCTGCATTTGAAAAGGATCAGTTTAGTATTTTGTAGTGGGTTGTGTTTAATATATAAAGTTTTAGGATAGTTTGGATAAACTGACTATTCTTGAACTGTCAGTAGCAGGTCATTGACAGTGTTTATTACTAACGGTGCTCATCTATGTGTTGATCTGCTCCAAGGGCTCTCCTAAAACTAAATATAACCCCGTGAGATCTCTGAAGAGAAACATGAGATCGTCTTCCTGCACTGCTCCTCATCCATCTCCACCTTCTTCACTATCCGTCTCCCTGGCCACTGCAACAACTTTGCCAATGCAGCTTAGTGGGTTTACCGCTGACTTCGACACAGCTAAGTTACAGTAGTTTGCTGGCAGCTCAGCTGTATGACGGCTGCCTGGCCCAGCACAGCAGTCCTGGAGGAATGTGTTAACATGACCCATCGTATGCTACTCATCTTGTGAGACCCGCTAGGCTCCCATTCTGAGCCACCGCAAAGCTTTGGCTCAACTTTATCTATGTGTATCTTGGGTGACCTTGTATTCACACACCTAACTGCCTATCGCTTTCACTCTTCCTGTCCACTCTCTCCTTTCATTTGTATTCCAGGCACCACCTTTTATTCCCTGTACCCTTTAGCTTTTCCTGAATCTGAGTATATCGAATTTAACAGCCGACTAAAATAATCAAGCCATAAACTTCGCTCAGTGTCTCTTCCTCTCTCTGGTCTGCTTCCAGATATATTGGCTAATAGCTGTCTATGTGTTTTTTTTTTCTTTCTTTTAATACACCGCACTACTCACCAAGTGTGCATTTACGTAAACATCTACTTCCTTTATGTTTCTTTCTATCACAAGCAGTCACACACATCCAGTAAACAGTTTATGATGAGGTGGTTTGATGAAAACTCCACAGTCCACAGTCTCTGTTTTAAGATAGAATATAAAATTATTATTTCTAAAATAAAATTACTACCAATAGTAGTTTGTCTCATGTAAACTTTACCTTCAACCTACCCCTACCATACTTACGTTTTTAATTTGATTGCATTTAATCCACAGTTTATTCAACCCATCAAGGTGACTAAATCATTTGTTTACATACTTACCACTGTATCCCATCATGTAACTCCCTATCCACTCTATACTACACTACCTTTGTAGACCTAAATTTCCTACCTCTCGTGCCTCCTTCTCATATCTGAAGTCAGGCAGTGTCTCCAGGCAGAAAATAAGGATGGAGACCACAATGACCATAACACTGATGATGGCTATGATTCGAGCACCAGAGGAGGACTCAGGATGCTCAAACAGCATCCACAGTCTTTTCTGAACTTCGTTGGATGGCAGCGGACTTTCTTCCTCCTTTGTAAAGCCTTCGTCCTCCTTGAAGCGGTTCATGATGTCCTCTCCCAGCTCGTAGAACAGCAGCTCATCCATAAATATGTCCAGGGGTATGTTTGCAGGCCTCCGAAGCCTCCCCCCTGACTGGTAAAAATACAAAATGGCATCAAAGCAGGCCCGGTTGCGATCCAAAAACAGCTCATTTCGAAGTGGGTCAAAGTACCGTGACCTCCGCCTGGGGTCGCCAAGCATGGAATCAGGGAATTGGGCTAAAGTACGAAGCTGAGTTTCATAACGCATGCCTGAGACGTTGATGGCAAGTCTTTCACTCAGTGCCCATCCACTCCTCCACAGAGACCCAGATCGCCGTCTCTCTTTCTTCTTCTCCTTCTCATTCCCTTTGATCTCCTGCTCCCCCTTTTCCTTACAGTTGAGCTGGTTCTTCAGTTGTTTATCTTTCTCTCCATCTCTCTCTTTCTTTTGGCCTTCTCTTTCATCATCCTGTGGGTCACCGCTGTCCATCCCTGTTTATATTCCACACTAGAGTACTCTGGAAGCCACTCTCCTGAGAATTTGTAGAACAACTGGACTTAAAAGAAAACCTGTCTGAAACCAGAGTGATAGGTCCATCAGTGGATTTGATTTGAAAAGCATCACCAACTGTAGCCTTTGGCAGGAGAAGCAAATGAAACATAATGTAGCACTATCTGGTTGTTACGTTTTAAACGAAAGAACGGAATATAATTCAAGAACACGTTAAATAAGTCGCCCCAAAATATTTGAAAGTGGTCTTTAATTGTGATAAATTATAATGGTGAACTGCAGAGGAAGCACCAGAAAGGTTTTTTTTTTTTAGTATTCCGTGAGTGACATAAAAGTATTTACTTACTTTGTGCAGAACAGCTGCTGACAGAGCTAATGAAAGGATGAAAAATCACATTGTTTGCCTGCTGTGGCTCATCAGATTGTCTGTGTTCCCTTTGTCATCATGTCCATCTGTCATACACACAAGTCCTTGTTCGGCTGTCCACCTTTAATTGATACTTGTGCACGAGTCCTATGACACTCCAACTAATATCTCTGTCCAAGTTGTACACAAACTGTGCTTCCACTTGTTTGCTCAGAGGACACCTACTGTCTTGCCCTGTCCCTTGCTGCCTTGCACTGTCTGTCCTGATTTTTTTTTTTTCTTGGGAATGCTGTCCTGTAGAAATTCAATCTGTGCTGAACCCCTCTAACCCCTCCCTGTCCTTTTCCTCCATTTTAGCTATGTGGCATGACAACCTTCAACCTTACTATCAAATGTCACATATAAGCCTGGCACTCAGTGATGTTACCCTCTCTAATGAGCATGGTACACAGACAAACAGACAGACAAAGAAACGTGGCTTACTGTAAAAGTTATTTGATTTGAATGTGTATTATTAAATCACAAAAACTGTTAAACCTATAGTGATTCTATTTTTGTCCAGATAAGCAGCAAATATTTAATGTTGGATCACTTTGTTTGAGTGGTAGGTTTTCGTCCATACAGATATGATCTGGGGAATGTTCATATTGTTCACATTTTGCAAACTTTTTTTTTATGTTTTTAATTCCCAAACTATGATTTATTGTTTTTATCACGTATTAGCCCAATAAATATAATCTAGAGCAGCACAATTACAGCTCTATGATAACACCGTTGCATTAAATTGATTAAAAAAATGTGTTTATGGTAATGATCACAGATCATACTATCCCATAACATGTTGCTTCTCTTTAATGTGGATTAGATTTCGTGTATGTTCTGTATAAATTGGTAAAAGAGCTTGAAAATACTGCGTATGCTGCATGTACTTCTTATAAAATTATTTAAATGATTTTAATGATTTTCAACACATTTAGATTTATCTGTTTCTAAACCTTGATCAACAGGTGCAATTAGGGAGGATCTTTGCTAGCTGTCAGTTTGCAAGCAGTGAGAGAGGATACCGATAAGTTGTTAACACATTTCTGAATACATTTTAGTAACTTCTTTAAAAACCAGGAACCATTTCTAACCACTGGGAGGAATATACTGACAATAATGACTTAGTAAATCAAAATAATGACACAGAGTTGGTTAGAAAAGTTTGAATCCCTTGATATTTATTGCACATTAATGTGATAGTACAAATGTTTCTATGTCAGAAATTAAAGGTAATTTTGAATTATTTGATCAAGGGGGATATAAACTTTTGAATCAATGTTATTGTGACTTGACCATTTCTGTCGTTACTGACGATGAAACACATTCATAGTGTTGTATGTTTAGAGTTTACGTTTGCATCCCCTTCCAGTAAAATGATATACTGTAAATAATTTTTATTAATGTAACGAAAAAACAATGTGCATTAAATATTATTTTGATACCCACTCAAAATAATAAGATACCATCAGGAAGTAGCATGCACTAGCTTGCTTCTTCTGGGTTTCCCCCAACAGTATGGAAATCTGTTGCAAAACATTAACAATTTTTATCAGTATTTTTTTTATGAAATGGCTTGGGATTAAGGTCACATTGCTTAACATGTTTTAATGATAATAGGAAGAAAAAGAAGAGGAAGAAGAAGAAGAAGAAAATAAGCACAATACATTTTAGGAGAGAGAGGCTATTTTGTGTGCTAGGCTACTTTAAAAAATGTTAGTTAATTTGTTTTGGATCTCACCAATAAATTAAATGGCAAAATCAATCAACAAAGATTGAAACAAACATTAATTAGATTTGATGGTTCTCACAGATCCACTTGCATCTGAAAGCACTACTGCGTAATACCACCAGAGGGCGATCAAGTTTTGGCACAGAGCAGAAAAAAGAGGCCTCACATTTGCTTCAGTCAAAAAATAATAATAAATCAATAAATAAAATACAGGGCTTACTGTGCTGCTAATTACATTCCTATTTCATGTATCATCGAATTGTGTCATAAATCTCAGCTTACCATGAATTAGATTTGTTTTGCGTGAATGTGCCCATGAAGCAATAGCTCAGGAGACAAAATGATGAACAGAATTCCACAATGCACAAAACTCAAGCTTTATTCTAATACAGTAAGATATTCCTCTAACGTCTTGTTTCTTTGACTGTAAAGGATATTAAAAATATGCCACAAAATGATGTCCAATATGGGCTACGTTAAGTAATATTCAACATAAGGTTAAAATATGGTTTATTGTGACAGAGGCTTCTAATTCTGTCAAATGGCTTTAAATTGTCTAGCTCTCATGCAGCTTTCTAGCACAAACATAAAACATTGTGACTTCCATGTTATGGCTGCATAAACCTCCTGAAATTCCTCATCATGTAGAACAACTTAATACAGACAACAGTAGTCCACATAAGCAGAAAATAGATGACTCATCACCACCATATTACTATTTCTTGTCATGTGTTCCTTAAACCAGCGTATTGTTCAGTGTCTTAGTCATGGATACAAGGCATTTTCAAAACAGCAAAGCTAAAACTATTTTTCCTGTTGTCATTAGTTACGTGGTTGTCCAATCTCTGTCCAGTTTATGATGTCTATTGTTACGTCCAAAAACCAAATTATTCTGTATCAATTTAGATAATAATTATACCAGATGCTGAAGATTCTAACTTGTTTAATCCAGTTTCTTGAATATCAGAAGTTAGAGTTATTTGATATCGAGCAAGAAAAGAAGCATCTACATTACCTCATTATTCTCAGATATCATGACATTTAGAAGTGACCTCAAAATTATAGATTACCAATTATGTGAATGTATATCTTTTACAGGCTCAGATGGTTTAATGCAACAGTCACTTGCTAAAAAGGAAACTATGCTGTCATTATACACCGTGTCATTAAACTTCCACAAATTCAATGTGTCATCCTTCAGTTTCTTAGAAGACTTTGGCTTTCCAAATTGTGCTCACTTCAAGTCAGATTATATCAATCACTGTATTGTATCTAAGTTTCTGACAGCCTGATGAACAGTGTTTGATGAGCACACAATTTCAGTCAGTGTGCATCACATATTTCATTAATAAAAAGCTTAAACAAAATGACACACCATTGATGTCACTTTTTCGTTTATTTTAAGTTCATTTCAATGATTTTAAGCATTTTTAATGTCTCTGGAAAAGCATCTCATGACTTTTAATCAGTTGTTCATTCAAGCTGCTATGGAGATTGGTTCACATTAGATCGCATTGACATTCATACATTTTAAGTCTCAATAGTAGAAATATGTTCAATTATGACACTTTATTGATATGTTTCTATTTTTTTCTTCAAAATATAAAAAGATAGATCATGAACATTCCATTGAAATATACTTTATACAGTTTTTGATGAGTTGTTCTTTGTGTTCCAACATTTCAAAAATAAAATCCGGCATAAGTCACAACCAGATACTCCATTGACCACCTCTTCACCCCATTCACTCTCCTACTAAGACTGCAATACAATGAACTAGTACCTAAGTCTGTTTTATACAATGTAATGGCATGTAAAATAAACATACATCTTTATTCTTTGGAATGAGTACATGACTGTATGATGTCAGTCTGTAATGCTAGTTGTATGTATGTTAGCATGATCTCTGTGGTATTTATCATATTCTATTTAAAGTAAGGTTTTAAATATATTATTAAAATCTATTCAGTATGATAATGTCTCTAAAACATCTCTGGCCTTATCATTTGCAAAATAAAGTATTTTTAGATTAGTGTGATTGCTAAGTAACTCTATGGAAAGCCATGTAGCCTCTACATACATGGATGCAATCATTTGAACTGATGACAGAACATCTGTGTCTCAGGGACCATACAGTAAGTGTCGATCAGTGGCATTTATGGTGCAGATTGCATACAGTGTCCTCAAAAAAAAAAAAACAACAACATTAAAATAAAACAGGCACGTTATTCTGATAAAAAATAAATAGGATATAATTAAGGTTGTGTCTTCCATGGACCACAAAATACCTTCCAACATCTGGAAAAGGACACGTTATAGTACTGTCAGTACACTTAACTTTTAACAGTGGCACCTACTTACCATGTAAAGCATTTTTTCTTTTGGTCATGTGAGTGTTACACAGAAAATCTGACATTTTATAACAAACTATAAACATTAGGAAAATAAAACAGACTTAGCACTCTCAACATTGTAAATCATTCTGTTCAACATGACTAAATCAAATGGCAGTATTATGCAATAGAAAAGGAAAAACATCTTTTTCAGCCTGGCATTGGCAGAGCAGTCACAATATAAAGAATGAAAAAAAAAAAAAAAAGATCAACTAACTGTAAACAATACTGAAAGGAAAGAACAATACTCGGCCATAAAGAAAAGCACAAAGAGCTGGGTGAAGCACAAAGTTTTTGCACAAATATTTCAAAGTTTACCTCTGAAATATTCATAAATGTCTTTGTGACCGTCAAGGCCACTGGGGCTTAATGCATTCCTAAAGGGTAAATGAAACCGCGAGTTTTAAAAAGACAAAGGACCATAACAAAATCCCATGAACCAGTTTTGCAAATACACTAAAGTTATAGACCCTGTAAAACCAGCGTAGACTCAATAGAATTCTTGGATAGTCTATATCACACCAATGAGTCCCATATTCTGGTAAGCCTCCAACTGCAGTGTACTAGGAATGTATGGAGGACCATTCAGCTGCCTGAGTTGAGCCCTGGACCAGCAGGGCCTTAAACTCACCTGGACTTCCAAACCAAAAATGAGGTGGTTAAAGAGCACTCAAGAATTATGCTTTTTATTTAGACTCCTGTTTTACTCCTGTTTTAGCTCAATCTCCCCGCAGTGGACACTGGTATCTCTCATGCTCTCTTTCTCGCAACACTTAAAGTATTTCACTGACATCATTTTGGAAGCTCTGGGTCTCTTTGACTGGTGTTCACACGACTGAACTGTGTGCTGTAATGAGCTGCCAACTAGCCAGCTGGATGACGGTAACTCCATGGGTAATGACGGATGCGAAGACCTGGCCATCTAACTTAAAAAAAAAAAAAAAAAAAAAAAAAAAAAAAAAAAAGAAGAAGACGAGCTACCTCTACACACTCATGCTGACACTGTTGAGTGTGAGTAGTTTTCAGTTGCCTCTTGGAGGAAGACGTTTCTGCTCTACAACACGGCACAGTGTTCATAGTTATCAGGACTGGATTCATGACAAACAATGATAGGAGGCTAAGAGGATACGTCAAGACTCTGTTTCCTCTTCAGAGATTATCAAGTCATAATGCATGCGTTTTTTACACATCACTGTGAGGTGTTCACATTATCATTGTCTATATACTAGATTTTTTTTGTTAGAAGAAAATAGTAAAACACCTACATCCACACACACCAACACACCTGAGTCCTTTAAACCACACACAGACTTTGCAATGGCAGTTTGTTCCATGCAAACCTAAAATCTCTCTTGACTGCTTGCCAATATAGCATCTCTCATAGTCTGTTACTGATTTTCATTGAATAACCTGCATTGGGCTTCCCCTTTTTTTTTTTCTACTTAGCACTAATGGAACAGTAGAACTGCCTATACTAGCAAATTCCTGCCATGGAACATCCAAGGCCTTTAAAAACCTCTTTAACACTGAGGCATTAGCGATTCGCTTAAGGTTCTCCGTTTGCCCTGCTACAATCATGTAATAACTCCTGTATTATTGCCAAAGAAAAAAGCAAACTATGAGTACTAATCAAGCAGTCAACGTTGTGGTATGAAGAGCTGTTGGATTTCGAAATGCTGCAGTTGCTGCTGCGGCTGCTGCTACGGTAGTTGTGCAAATGATTTGAGGAGGAAAACATAGATTAAGTGATTAACGGCAAACATCCTTTGTGCAAATACTCTGGTTTGCCAAAGTCTCGAATGATCACTGTGGATTGGATGGTTAAAAAATATGTTTGTTGCTTTACAAAATAAAAAATAATGGCAGCAGTCAAAAAAGACTGGAATGAAGAATGTTGGGCAGTAGTAGCAGAGAGATTTCATCAAACAAAACATAGTTCAGGGTGTACTTTGCAAACAAACATGTTTCAATATTCACATTTTTTTTTTACTTTTGAAAACAAAATATAGCTCTTCTCTTTCATTATAATCTTTTTTAAAACATTAATTGCATATAACATTTTTTTAATTCATTTTGTGTATACTTTTTTGTATTTCTAGCACCCTTGTCTTCAACTAAGGGCTTGCAGAAAAGACAGTCATGCAAAGTAGTCATGCTGGTAAACAAAGTTACAAAAATGCATTATCTTTTTTTTTTCCTCATTTGTTTATCTCAGCGTCCATTCTTTGTCATCTCCGTGTCTTTATAGGTAAGAGTCTGTCATTGCTTTTTGTCTTTCAGTTGTCTTTCCAGGTGCTTGTGTGGAAAACAACTTTGCTGAACCATCATGATAAAATATTCCCTTCTCATCTTTTTCCAGGACTTTTAATGCATTTCATGATACCAGATTTTCTAGTCACAGTTGCAGCTGAGTTTTTTTCTTTCTTTCACTCCAAAGCCATGGATAGTTGATTTGTTTATCAAAATATATATTTGTTCTCTTTGTACACTTCCACACTTGCTCTGCTCTGGTCCATTTCTTCTTACTTTACCATTTGCCTTAGGGCCCCCTGATGGGCTATTCTTATCTTGACCTGGACTTGCCAGTGAAGCAGTCATTGGCAGCAAAACGGACAAGAGAGAGATGGGGCAGTAAGCATCTGGGGTTTCTTGTGCCTAATTGGCAGTGTCAGCCTTTGTGTCAGGGGGAATATATATCAGATTGGTCCCTTTCAAAATGATAACATAGAATTTCCAGCAAATGGATCATTTCATGTGATGTAAAAGGTAGGGGTTCATTTTGTTGCAATTTGGGCAGGTCAATATGCCTTGATATGAAGAAAGACTGGCAGTTGTCTCTAGGACATCCATCTCCTTGAGTGAGTCTTTTTGCTCTTTATTACTGAGCATTATGTCAGTCAAACGTGACAAAAATTCTTGGTACATTTAAATGTACATAAGGGGGATAGGATGAAGGTGGCAGTTAAAGGATTAAGTTCTTCTAGAGGATTTACTTTGTGCCATAAAATGGCCAAAATTAGTGCAAACACCAACCTAAGTGGAATATTTCTCCTAATCTACAAGAAATTACAGAGGTCATTCATAGGGTGCATACTACAGGACATTTGGTGTTTTGGGGGGAGGCCCATGTTAGTACATGAAAGATAAAGATCAGACTTTTCCACCATTCTTACTGTGAGCGTTTCAGGTGGGGTTGTACGGTTAACACTAAACAACCTGATTGAGGTGATGCTACATGTGCTTAAATGGTTCACCTTCATAGTTAATCCTGTTTTTGATTATGCCAGTGTTTGTGAAGAGGGCAGTGTTTCAGTCTGATAGAAGTGAATGGAAGACATTGGTTCAGTGGCAAACATGCTATACAAGTGCTAAACTTGGGTGAATATGAGCGTTGTTAGATATGGTGGTTTGTGTATGATTTCATGTGGGCTGTTTTTATTCAGTAGATCTTTTTTTTTTTTGGAATGTCAAGTACAGTATTTTAATTATCAAGACCAATCCTTTGTCTCTCATCATTAGTTTTTTCTTCACTGAAAAGGAACCTGGGAGGAAAATGACATCTAAATTATGCCTTGAATGCATAAATTCCTCTCTCAACTGTGATGGATTAAGTCAAGTTATTTCCCAGCCAACAAATGCTACAGTATGTTAGCAGAGATGCTACATTGTTCATTCAGTCCTTTGTGAAGACAAGTGTTTTTTTTTTCAGTATGTTGTGAAGTTGCTCAGATGTTCAGCACTCAATTGATGAGTTGATCTTCATAAAGATGGCAAGTATAATGTTTTCAGAGAGATGTTAACTGGAATGTTTTAATCAGGAGTCCATATCTCTCCCAAAGTGTGTCAGTGCAATGCTCAGTCAGTTTGCCAAAAAAAAAAAAGTGGTGGAGGGGGAGTCAGTCAAACAGTTGTCAAATTGTGGTCAGGGATCCAAGAAGCTGCTTTGGTAACAATGTGAGGAGCAGACCATATGATTTTTTTTAAATTCATGATTACCATTGGTCTCTCTCTTGTCACCCCACACATGTCCTTTAAACTGTCCATCCTCGTCACGCCTGGTGCTTTTGTGGCTCCTGCCGCAAATTTGTGTTTACCAGTTACTGACTCCTCATTAGAGAAAAGGCGAATGCTAGAAACTTAACACTGTGAAGACAAGAACAGAAATCCATTAATATTCAGATCACATTAAATAAACATTATTTATATCAAGTTCAGTGGAATTGAAATTTAACTAAACTGACAAGATGAATCTGTATTGGTTTACATAAGTGCTGAGCTAATATAAACCAATCATGCTTTAGAGTTAATTTGTCTTGTTCTCAGGTTTGGAATTGGCCAATTACATGAATGTAAAGAACACAGTTTCATAGTGTTAATAACAGTACGTACAAAGGGAAAGTAATCAAGTATTACCATTACCTGTAAACTGCTGGTTAACTGTGCGTGTCAGAATGAAGTGCAAAATTTAAAGTGTAATGACAACTCTCGTACTAAAAGAAAAATTTCCAATTTCTACCTTACACACAGGATGTTGGCACATACTATAAGTAACTCTTAAATAATTGGTCATTGACAGTATAAAAAAAACAAAACAAACAAACAAAAAAAACAAAACAGTAGCAAGAATGAAATAAGCCAAATGACCAGCACCTTTCTCTCCACTCTTCCATCTACAAATATTGCTTTCATTTTTACAGGAGTAGTTATGGGCATTTCAAAGTGGCACTCATATCCGTGCTGCATGTGTACATTTGTGCAAATAGTTTGGTTTGAACAATGCAGTATAATACAGTTGATGTAAAACACATTTTTGTCAGATGGACACATACAATCATACCCAATGCTATCCATGTTTCCACATTTACAAAAATAGTACTTTCTGAAGCAAAATTTAATTGGCTGACACCATTTCAGGCTGCCTAACCCCCAGCTTAAGCTATGCATTATGCCAACAAAGGTTCAAATTCAAAAAAATGTTTGTCAACAACAGTAGGTAAAAAATTTATATCATTTACCTACAATTATGACAAGCAAAGCTTGTATCACCTGTGCAGGCATTATGATTTATTCCCATGGAGATTAAACACCTCTGCTTTGGTCTCACCAGCACAAATCCACCCAAATTACTATACAAACATTATCCTTTACTAAAGCACTGTTAGCTCATCCTGCCTGCTCCTCATTTCACATCTTCTTCTCTCATGTTCCACTGTATGGTTACAGTTACAATTTCCATCGAGAACAGGCATTAGCAAATCAGAGATCATCTTTTCTAAGGGTCAATTGTACAGTAAATGTTACGAATTTAGTCGACTGTGAGCATGAAAGAAGTTGTTTGATTTAAACGTAAGGTTTTATTGCAGTTGTATGAAATGCAGAGGTAATGCCCAACTTCACCATCCAGATCTTCTCTTGGCCTTCTCTTGCATGAATCTATCTGCACAAAATTAGAAATA